>NW_020218133.1:374239-444190 GCF_003070985.1 Temnothorax curvispinosus | reverse complement strand
ATGCAGATCTTCGTGAAGACTCTCACGGGTAAAACCATCACCCTCGAGGTCGAAGCTTCCGACACAATAGAAAACGTGAAGGCTAAAATCCAAGACAAAGAAGGAATTCCCCCGGATCAGCAGCGTTTGATTTTTGCCGGCAAGCAGCTGGAAGACGGCAGAACTCTTTCCGATTATAACATCCAAAAGGAATCCACACTCCACTTAGTTTTACGTCTTCGCGGAGGCGCGTTCTTGTGAGCTGGAAGTCTACGGAAAGGCTAGTCGCAAATTGAATAGTATCAGTAGTATCGAAGTAGCATTAATTACCTTTTTTTTTTTTTAAATTTATGCTTCGAGTCTATATTTGCGCGAATACTTTTACCATTACATATTTCCTCTCAAAGTACAAGAATGTAAGAAATTGTAATCCAGGTATATATGCAAATAAACGCATTCTTGTGCAATTAAAATATAAGATTGATATATCTTGAATGATTTTCCTGCGAGCTTTATAAAATCCAATCAGATGTTTTCTTTGTAAAATTTATTAAATAACTTTGCACATATTGTCACATATTGCCTGTGATACTCATAAAAAATAAAATGCTAAGTTACATCTTAAAGTAAATAGTCTATTTCATCTAGCACCATCGACTCCTAGTTGGTAAATGAAGAACAAGTTATATCTTTTAAATGTTTAATATCGCAATTATTTTAAATAATTAATACTGTTGAAGTTACAAATTTAAATACTTGGTCTTGACCTAATAATATAAGCACACATATCAATATAATTTTTTTGCGGTTCGAGCAGGGAAGAAAGAAGGGAAGGTAAGAGGCAAAACATTTATATTAATGCACGCGACATAATAAAAACACGTTTAATAAAAGATTGCACTTTGGCTCGTGCTAAATATACATATGTACGATTATATACATGGTGATCGTGACATTAATTAATATACACAGTTGTGTACTCAGTCTAATGCATGTAGTAAACATATATGAATAGTGATACAGAAATCAAAATTTCGTAGTCATGTTATGAAATAATTTACGCGTTAATCATGCTGGTAATCTCTAAACAAGCACACAATAAGATAATTTTTCCATTGCTGTGCACTTTTTTGTCCTGGGGAAGGGGTCTTTCTTATCGGTTTCATACAATGTTCTTATACAGGTCCTGTAATAATAATTATATTATTGCACTACACATTCTATTACATAAAATTAGCAATCTCAACGATTATGCGTCACTCACCTATAAAGCTCAATAATACTGGTAAGAATATTAGACCGTGTGCCGCTCCGAACAGAACAATACCCAAGTACATCCTGAAATAAAAAACTCGGAAAATCTGCGTCTTCGCGAACGCTAGCACTATGATTCCTACGAATTTGGTCAAAGTAATTCCGGAGAATACCTGAAAAGTAGCACGAGAGAATGAATATATATGAGAATGAGTATATAAATACATGAATTTAATATTTTACTTGTTCGAGAAAATCAAGTTTTTTCAGGATATTTAAACTTTAAGAGATATCGTTTGTGCTTCGCGACATTTAATTGGACTTACAGAACTTCCCATGACGGAAAGAGCTTCCGATGCTTTACCGACCCTCGTCATCGCTTCAGAAGTGATGTAGGAGTGCACTATATGGCTACAGAATTCCACGGAGATACCAGCCGCCTACAAAATGTCATACTTGAGCACATAACAATTTCATTACTTTATTACATAATAATTTAATAACGAATTTTTTTAAAATATTGATACAATAATATAATGATTTTATACACACACATGTAATATTAAATAATGATAAAATGTTATAATTAATACTTAAAACTGATGTTATTTTATTGGAGAGAAGAAATGGAATGATTTAAGAAAGGAAGTGGATAAATATTAATAATTTAGTACGAACCATGACTAAATTTACGAGAGAAACTGCGTTCAAACTGACGTTCCACCAGTACATTAAGCCTGCTAAATCGATTATTATCATCGAGACAGTAAGAACGACTATCAATGCAGAAAATAATGATAATCCTGTGAGAAATAGCGTCACTACGAAGATCACGGCAATAGATAAACTTATCGACGACAAGGTTTCCTGCCAGATGGTCAAATACTGCTCATAAAACACGTAGAATACACTGAAACACGCAACGAAAAATTTATTCGATAATTAATAATACAACAGCAAAAAAGTACCATAATGAAAAAAAAATGGTAGCAATTTATTTTACGAGGCTACCCATTTTTCAAGATTAGACATTTGGTTTGAAAATGTGGAATTTTTTTAAATATCGCAATAAAATCTTATTATATGGAAATAATCTTGGAAATATCTTACCTATATGGAAATACATGGACTTTTTGTTCGGACACCTTAGCATCGTTGATCATGTTTGTGATATTTTCCGATATTACTCTGGCGGCATGCAGCGCCTCGTACCAATCAGATGATTTTTTTAATGGAGTATGATAACCCATGAAATACGAATCGTTCACATTGGTCAGACCGAATTCATCATAGTAATAATTTAACGCCTGTTCAAGCAAGAAGTTTCAAATTTTATTGTCAAAGAAAAGTCCAATTTTTAATTTTAATTTTTGCTGCCACGTTTAGAAAATTTAAAAGAAATTGTTTTTGTGGCATTTTAAAAATTCTCCATTTAATAGATTGTCAACGTTGACTCACGTCGAAATAAGCAGCTCTGCCAGCTTTGGCGCACTTTGCATCTGGAACGTCGTTCACGAAATAGGGAATAAACTTCCTGAAACTCATCTCATTCGGACGAAAGATATTCTCGTCAATGGTAATGTCACATAGCTTACAGAATCCGCCTGTAAATTATTTCATTGAGGTCAAGTTAAACTTGCTAAGCTTAAAGAGCATGTGTTTCCCGAAAATTGATATTATTACACACGTATACATATAAGCACATATCAATAATAGTTTTACATGATGCCGACACATACCTCTATCATGCGGACAAAAGGATTCGTTGGCCTGGAAATATCTGCAGCAGCCACTAATCGTCGACCAATCGAGATAATCATCTATCCATGATGAGGCTGCTTTAGACAAGTAGGACCTGCAATTATTATAACCGATAAAATTCTTGTCGCCACATTTTGCGTGACATTTTCAAGCAACTTTTCGCTTGGTGTAGCTACCAAATATCTCCGGAACAAGACGACAAATTGATATAAAATTAACAAAATAAAACACAAATTAACATTCTGTTAAAACATGAAATAGAAGAGCTATATATATGTTAGTCATATTTCCTTAGTTTTGTTTATGCTTTGCAACACACATTTTCCCGAGATTATAAAAATTGAGAGATACAAACACGGAGGATTGATTGGCAGCCGAATATATCTGCGTATACAAGGAATCCGTATTGCATCCCTGACCGCCGCATATGATGTTCTGTACCTCCTTCTTGCTGTAATTCAGGCCTTCTGTCAGAACGAAATACACGGGTGGGCCCATCGACAAAAGGTCCTCCATGTACTAAAAATATAACATTCGCTAAAGCTGTAATGCAATATAACGTGTAATATTCCGCGTATAATATTCTAAAAATAATATAAAACAAATACTTTCTCTTTAGTTTTAATAAGAGATTTTTCGCTTTGATTTCTATAAGCATAAATGATTGACTGCGAGTTGAATTGTAACAATTAGGTAGAATGATTTTCATCGGTTTTTTTTTCATTTTTTTCTTTATTAATCTTTACCTGAAAATATTTGAGAACGTAAGAGTCTTCGGGCATTGAAAGCTTCTGGTCTAATCCAATCTCGATCTGCGGAAAGACTATGACATGAGTAGCGACAGCGGCGACGAAGATCACTATGACGACAATTCTGACCGGCGTCTTCATCAGAAACGGCGTGTACGCACGCTCGAAGATTGTATGAACGATACCGTCGCGTTCGTCGACATTCGAATCATCCTTGATGGAAACGCAGCAGCAAACGTCCAGGCGATTATTCTAAAAAAATATTGATCGTTTGTTTTAAAAATTGACGCATGAGAATCTCGTAAAGTCGGAGTATTAATTGTTAGTTAGGATAATTGCAATTTTTACAAAAATTGAAATAATTGCAATAATATAAATATAACTATAATATCAATTTGCATTTGTTATATTAATTATTGAAGACACGATTTCTCTTCCATAAAACGGTAAAATTTTTATGAAAAATTTATATAATTTACCTCAGCTCTCCGGGAATCGAGGGACAATAAAGCGACGAAGGCCGTTATTTGAAGGAGAAAATTAATTAAAATCGATAACGAGGCGTACATCGCAAAGGTGTTGACCGCTGGCATTGCAGAAAACGCTCCTGAAATTTTTATTTTTTACATATTATAATTACAAACATAGAGAAAGACGCTACTCTTGTTTTTTTTTAAATAATTTGTATGATATTTTTACGTACGTACCAATAAGAAAGCAGAAACATTCGGATGTACTGGTAAGCAGCATCGAGGGTCCGACTGCGGCCAGAACCCTGCCGATGTGTTCTGGAATTGTTTCGTCGATTTTCCGACTATTTCGCTGATGATTTTGCACCAAGATGAAAATGTTGTCGACTCCGACAGCCAGCACTAAGAAAGGAATTACCTGAATAACAATTTACCATTAAATTGTTGTTTTTATGTAAACGTCTCTTAAATATATTTAAATTACATTTGATTGATAAAGATCCATGTACATTCTCGATTACGTAAATTTTTGTAGCATTATTTAAAAATAATTTACTTTATTTATTTTAATATACTTTATTATCGTAATTTAATTTGTTTTGCGTATTTGCGAGAAATTTAAATGTAGATTTTATGTAATAAAGCAAACGTTTAACTGGAATTATACGTCGTCAAATTAATTATAATACCTCGATTGTGAGCAGAGTGGTTGGCACGCCAGCATAGCCGAAAAGACCGACAGAACAAGCGACCGATGCTATGACTATGATGATTCCACCGACGCTCAATACGATTTTGCTTTCGGTCTAAATTGGAAAATTGGAAATTATAATGAAAGCGTTTTGCACCATATGTTTACATATTTTATAATTTCGTGGTATTTTTTATGATGATAAATACTTACAAAACAGGTAACGGAAGTCTTGATTTTGCCGAGTGCAAAGGCGACGTAAACGAACATGACGAGGTAACTAATAATCACCGTTATCATTTCCGCTTTCGACGTCCTGTCTAGTTCGTCCTGTATCGATTTTTCGGTGGACCATGCGACGTCCATGGAGTCCGGTCGACCATTTTCGTTCCATTTTTCCATAAAATCCAGAAAGCTAAAATTTACAATAATCGCTGCGGTTTGGTACATCAATTCATGACGCATTAACAATTATTTTTTTTCGGCGATTCCATTCTTTTTCTCTCTTGATTTTTACACACCGCTGTTCCCATTTATTGATCGTCACGAGGTCCGATTCATTGAGCGAATTTTTCACCAGAAATGTTAAGACTAGTCCGGTCGCTTTAATGTAATCGGAGGAATCATATTTAAACTCTCTTTCTTTCAGAAAACCTCCGATTGCTATGGTAGGAATTATGGGTCCTTTGTACGGCGCCAGACAGTCTGGATGAAAAGAATTCCTGAAAAACCGTTTATTAAGTACTAAAAACAAAATAAAATTTTTAAAACTATTTTTATTAGACAAAAAATATGCTTTTGGAAGAAAGATTCGATAACTTGTTACTTAAAATTTACTAAGCACGTTCACATTTCTCTTCGATTGGGAAATTATTCACTTTAACTAAATTGAATTATTATTAAAATTTCGATCTATAAATAATGGAAAAATGCATAGAACTATCACTATCGTAAATTTTTATTGAGACTGTTACCATTGCATGATTTATTAGGCAAATAAACGCGTAAATTGACTATTATATTACTTACTGCATACACATGTACAACTGATCAAGGTAATTAGTGTTATATCCTCCTTTTATCTCTGTTTTATTGAACGTAGCAAGATTATTCTGGAAATATCCCCATATACTTTGCACAGTGCAGAGATCAAGAGTAACCGGTCCGGTAAATTCGCTTTGTACGGGAGCATAGCAGATCTTTTCCAGTCCTTCGCCAGTTTCTTGGCCTAACTACAAACGTCAAAAATATTAGCCAGATCCTTTTATTATATTTCACACCCTGAGTATTAAAATCTTTAATTGTACAAACGTACTTGAAGAATCTGCTGCTGCAGATCATATACTTCCAGCAAGAACTCCTTGTTAAACACTGGTCCGAACCACATAACTCCAATCGAAGTATTATGCCTTATCTATCGTGATGCGTATCGAAAATATTTATTTTTACATTAAAAAGTAGAAATTTTTAAATATTTAAGAATATAGTACGATAAAAACCTAATATCGAGTTTCATTTGGATATTTATACAAGAATGTTAGAGGTATATTAATTGCTATTATATAGCAATTAGGTATAATTACCGCAATATCTTACCGTATCAAGATCCTTGGATTTTATAAAGATTTGCTCGGTCCGATAGAACGGCTGGAATCTATTATCAAAGTAATCCTTTTCTAGCCTCGATCTGCTACTCGGCGCTGCCCATATCTCTATTGGGTTCACCGTCACCGAAAGGTAGTTGATTCCGTAACTCAGACCAAGAACGATGTATGATGTCGTGAACAAAGTAATAATAGGATACTTGGCGAACGCTGTTAAATATCATTAACATTTATTATTCGCAGCTAAAAGTTTGTCTCTCCGCCTATTATATAATCGTATGGTAGTAAAATAATTGTTTAATATCTAATACTATTTCATACTATATCAAAAAATAGTAATTCTCTGTTGCGAACGTGATTTTAAGTTATATCTAATTGGGGGAGGGGGTGAAGAGATATATTACAATATATATTTATTAGATAAATATGAATATATAATTTAATTTAATTAAAAATTGTATCCTGTATCGAAAAAATTGCTACCAATAGTTTTCTATCATTAAGATATCACGCACACATATAACATAAAATTATATTTAGAAAAGATACGTAATTACCTGTTCCCCATGCAGCGAAGGCCACTTCGAAAACTTTTTGGTAGCTTTGAGTACAGTTTCTGTCTGTCTTTTTTGCTGGCGGTTTGGTAGAACCTAGAAATGTAAAAATATTTAGGAAGAAAGTGCTTGAACAATTTGAAATACTAAACAAAAAAATTTTTTTTTAAATAGGATTAATTAAAGATTGATTTTCCCGTTGTTCCTTTACCTTTTTTACGATTCTTGAGCAAAGCATACGTGAAACCCGCTACAATTGGGATTAAAATGACAAGTATAGCCGCTATGACACCGTAGCCATTAACATCGCCGATCATAAACGTATTATTTGACTCAATCTCTAATTCGATGAAGGGACACGCGATGGGGCAATCGACGCAGCTGCAGGCTATGGACGAGTTCTGGCAAACCCAAAAATAATTTTAAAAATGTCAAACTTAACATGATAAATTCAAGACGTATAAATAAGCTTCGTAGATCCTTTTATACGCGAGAGATCGGAAGCGCTTATAATTCTCGCACTTACGTCGTAAGCCTCGCTGCATTTCTTTGTTACAGCATTCCACGGCTCGGCACCCCATTCGTCAGCCGCATCGTAAATGTATGTCATCTGGAAGGGCGTAAAAGCGTTCGCTTTGACATCGCCCATGTACTCGTACCACCTTTAAGAATTATACGCCATATATATTGCGGTTCTGTTTCATTTTATTCATTGTTTCGACGATCGCGTGTGCGCGTCATGCTGCTTACAATTTCGGGGAACACCTGCTGGCTCCGTGCGCACCGCAGGCCAGATCCATGCCCAAATTTCCGCTAGTAGGATTGACGACGTTTTTGCAGGAATCGTACGTCCTATTTATGAATTCTTCCGTGAGATGAATCTAAAGTACGGTCAGCAACGTTTAAATTTTTTCGTAACGATGTGATTTTAATTTTGCTATTCGAGTTATCTGCTGCTTTACACGTATTAATTTATTATTTGTTAACATTTATCAATAGAAGATCGAGAAATGTGTTATGAGAGTCAAAATGCACTCTTGGGGATCATCACCTCAGATTCGACGACGTACTCGACACCATTTGCTTCGGAACTCTTGGTCACCTTCACGAATCGACCCTGCTCGGGACTGCAAGTCATGTCGCAGATCTGTCGAAACACGTTTCGGATGCAAGTCGGACACCTGCCAAGAATATTTTCCGCCATTTGCATGCTGTCGTCCATCGTGACGATCTGTTCGGCGTCGCAGCATGTTATCGGTGATTCTGCAGGAATCGAACACGTTCCATGAATTATAATAAGCGCGCGTAATTATGTCCTCGAAGCGGAGATGCCGCACTTGGCACTCTCCAACCGCTAACAATCGCGCAAGCGGAAACGATCTCGAAAAAAATAAAATACTTTAATATACAAACCGTCATTCTCGAAGAAGTGCGGACATCTCTTCCGCAGAAGAGCTTCGGACGCCGCATCGTTGATCGGTCGGGCGGTGATGTTCCTTGCCACGCAAGACCGCACCCGAGGTAATACATCGTCCGATATTCCGCATTGACCATACCACGCGCAAAACTGTTCATCCGCCGAGATCAAGACGCAACACAGCGCGAGAAGAAGACCGAACGCTTCCGGTCGCGTCATTTTGCGGGCGTATACGGGGAACGCTATCGAGGGATTTACGCCTAGACGTTCCGAAATCGCTCGATCTCGCCGTATCTCAATAGCAGCAATCGCGATGTCCCGCGATGCGCGACAGCGAGAATTGAACGCGCAGCTTCAGGACGTTAGTTAATTGCTATTATATCGCGGGTAAGATTAGCGTGATAAATACTGTACACTCTTCGACAATGTACCTCCTCGAACGAATTCTCACCTCACGCTTTCGTTCGCGTTTCCGCGTCCGCACAATAAATATCTCCACGCTTTAAATGCTCGATTGTACATTCTTTATTTTAGAGCTGCAGGTAGTCGATTGTCTTCGTCGTAATCTCGTTCGAAACTAATGCGACGGCTTCGTTCCCGACGAATAAATTCACCATAATCCGTTCCGTGTAATTTTTTAATGGTCACTGTAAACTCAAATGTCACACGACTTCGTTTATACGAATTGCAGTTTCTGTCTCACCTCGTGGAGATTTATTCGCGACTCGCTCGTCGGATATATCCGCGAGAATTTCGCGACATTTAGATATCCATTGATAATGTTCCCTTTCCCAGATCGAATGAACAACTGTCTCGAATGACCGGCGTCGCGTCATCATATCAAATCGCGTTTATCGAGCCACCTGATGCCACCGGTAGCTTATCACGCAGGTGAGAATTCGAAGAGATTTCTTATCAACTGTGGGACGTAAGCCAATAATCGCGAGATGTTGAAATTTTTTCAACTGTCCCATCGTCCCATCAGGATCCAATTAGATAAAACGGTTATTTGGTCTGCTATCTATCTTTATTCTCCCAATCAGTCGAAATGAAACGCGGACGAATGTTTTCTCTGATGACTAATAAATTCTTGGAATGAATTACATTCAAAGAGTATTCAGGAACCAATTCATGCATTTAGATGGGTTCGACTATTTAGTTTACTCAGCTGCGATATTTATTAATCACTTCACAACTCATGCAATCAGGGATTATCGAACACCTGTGAGTTATCGATATCTTGATATCTCAATGTGATAAAGCTTTTTGTATTTATGTTGCACATGTCGCGCGACGTTTGTTTCGAAAAGCGGAATGCAAAATATTGGTAAAATATTTGATTTGTTATCTTAATACTTTTTCTATTACATTCTTAATTTGTAAAAACGTTATTGTTCAATATTTAAGGATTGACAACTCGATTCTCAATGAACATTTAAAAGATACGTACGCCATAAGAACGACAGCTTTATTTAGCAAAATGAATTGCGTTATCCAACAATATTTCTTAGTCGGTGATGTTCTCCAACATTTATTCTAATTTCGATAAATAAAATTCCAATGAATTGAATATATTGACAGTTAATTACGTTATATTGACGTTATATTGACGGTTAATTAATCAACGAGATAATTTCATGCGATATGATAGGAAATTCCAAAGTAGGATCAATTCGCAGTATTTATTCCTGCTACGTTTCATATTCGTCGATATAAGGCAATTTTTGGCGTGACTCTGGTATAAGCAACCGAAGGGTACCAAACTGCACCGGAACCAATAGCAGCCACGGATAGCAACTTTGGTACATGTACCAAACCATACCAAACGATCGCCAAAAATCGCCTATAGTAGGAATAAAAGGGGAATAAAAAGGGAATAAAAGGGGCCGAGTTTCCATAATGAATAATCATATTTTAATGACTCAATGATTGTACAAATGGATCACTCTTAAACGTCTCCGCATACAACCGAGGAACAATAACAACGAATATAGCAATCATCGTAATCATAATATATTCCATTGCTAAACGTACCGTTCACGTAACGAGTTGAGAAAACGTAAAGGGTTTCTTTTTATACTCTCTCGCGCGCGTACCATATATTTCCGCTCGCATACGCTGCGGCAACATTTAATCTCATCCTTGGTTCTCGCCACCCAGCTTACTATCGCTTTACGTTCAACGCAAGGAAGAGATACTCCTCGTCTCCGTGTACATCTCCGTCTTTCTCTTCTCGTTCTCGTCTGGAAAGACTCGTTACATCGTTACACGCTATCTCGTCTTCGTTTCGTTATCACCCGCCCCCGTCCTTTCCCTTAACTGTGCCCCTAACGTCTCCTTCTCTCTCTTATATATTCTATATTTTTATATATGTAATAATCCTACCAACCCCGCATTTCTCTTTCAGACCCTTCTCTCATCCTTTTAATCTCTCTTTATTTTCTCTCTCTGCTTTTCTTTCTTTCAATATAGTATTCTCGGTGTCCCCAATAAATACCCAAGGTATCGCCCTAATCGTATATACCCCCAAATATTACTATGTTCAACGGTAGCGATAAAGTTTATATATATCTATCAATAAAATTTCTGGAAGAATGTCAATAATCATACAATAGACGATCAATCGTTCGACGATCCACTGCGTACCCGGGAGGGGGCGAAAAATATGAAACTCGGTACTAGGCCAACTATTGGGATACGTCTCCGAGCTAGAGTGTCTCGACCCTGTTCGATTTTTGTTTTCTCCGACCTGACTTCATCGCCGAGGAAAGTGCGTAAATGGTGGGGTTAGATCCATCGGGAATCGCGAGCAATCGGATGGTGATACGTTCAACCCTTTTCAGGCCATTTTTATCAAGTACTCAACCTCAAGTAAATTTCTAGCTTCGATTTACGAAAGTTTCTCAAATGTATCTAACTTTTTAAATAATTATTTAATCACTCGTTTTCTTTGCGGGATATATTATTATATCTTTTTTTATGTTGATTGGGAAGATAGATTTATAAAAAATTAAGCGTTGGCGAACTGTAATATTGTAATATAGTATTCTTTTTCTCATCTTACTTTAATATTCGCGCGTGGAGCTTCCACGATTCTGCGAACGTAAACGTGAAACAAATGATTTTTGGAGCTTATACAAAATGTACATTTCTTTAGAATTCAGCTGCGGTTGAATGAACGTTAACCTTTGATAGTATCATGTTTTCAAAACTCTTCACGAGATTTCTTAAGTGGGAAGATAAATATACGAGGCGCACTATCTTAAGCTCGATTAACTCCGGCTAGAAGACGTGGCCGCGATAAGGTGACCGCGACGACACGCTCTTCAACGTATGGCAGACACGAAGAAAGCATCCGTACTTCGAATGCTCAAGAGGTAATCGTACTACATTGTTTACACAGCTGCGGACTGGACTTTATATCAGAGATATAATATAATACTCACGTCGGGGGGATAAGGATAAGTCGACTTTATCGCAGACCATCTATGATGGACGAGATTGTTCTCCACGACGGAAGTCTAGACGGAAAATCTTTGTAGCGTCGTCAAATGTCGTCTATGAAAAGCGGTACCTTTCGATATATCGCGACAGTAACTTAAATATATAAACGCCGTTATCCGCGCGGGTGAGCGACTCCCCGGGTGTGTCACGCACTTTCCTCAGCCTCTTTCTCTCGAATGTCCTCGTAGATCCTCCGGCAGGAAGGATACGGGGGTCGAGGAGAAAAAGAAACATCGACTCTCGCTCGGAGGCGCGCCTCTCTCGACAGAATTTATACAATAAAATTTATATATAGTAGACAATGCAATAATTCGAGCAACAGAAGGTCCTCCGTTAAGTTTTTTTTCCCTTAAATCTGCACGTGTGTTCTCGCCTATAGTAATTAGTAAGTAGGTATCTTATTATTTTTTTTTTCGCTGTCAGATCTTAACCGATGCCTTATTTAGATATATTTTTTTGTGTGAACTGTTTCGTGTATATATACGTGTCCCGCGCGATCGCACGTGAATTGTGTCCACGTGTGCTGGTCTACGTGACGTGTATCTGTTCGTATCCTTTGTTCCTGCCATCCTTTTCATTGACACAACGAGCTTCTGAGCAACGGCGATTAGGATAAGTCCAAAAAATTCTAAAGTCACTAAAAATGCCTGCCTCAATTTTTCCTTACGGTCTAAATTATACAAAGCACCGTTTGCTTGCGAAGCACATTTTCTTTGCGTTAAATACAAGAATATTATTCTAGCAAAAATTAATAACTTTATATTTCGGAAAAATTGCAGTTAACGAACTCGTTGCTTATCGTAAGTAATCGCTCAGGAAAATCGAACTGTACAAATCGCAGCGTTAAATTCTTCAAGTCATGCGAGATATAATAATGTTATCTTTTATTAAGAAAATCATGATCGATTATGATAACGATCAAGCAAATAGGATATGTATTAATATACGGTTGGGCTGGATATTATGCCTAATATTATTCGATATGAATTTATGTAGATTTCTTCGCTTCAGCAAACTATTTCTTCTTGCTAAAGCGAAAAAATGTACATAATTCACGCAAATTATATTATTAGACCGGAAAAGATCCAACCCGACTGTATATTGATACGTTTCATATTTTATCTTTCTTTCGATGCGTTAAGTTTCTGCATAAATTTCCGTTTATTCATGTGTGTTAGAGAGCGTCTGTAGTAATTCCCGAAATTTCTACGTGAGTTTTTTTTGGGCATAATTCTTTAGTCAGCAATTAAAGCAGTTACCAATCGCCGAAGTTATGCGATTATTAATCGCGATAAGTCCAGCGATAAGTTTCCATTGAGATTTCACCTTTCGACGAACTCCCCGCGCTTGAACACTATTATATATAAGTCAGTCTGATATTAATCCTACTAATTATTGCTATGCGACAATTTTGGCACCACGTTCGTCACACTTTTCCGACACGTATATTCTTCGACAAACAGAAGAAAAAAGATTCTCCGGTATGTTTCACCGAAGGACGTGTGTCTCAACGAAAATTTCTTCGTCGAGACAAATCCACGTTTTTGAGTATCGTGATTTTACAGTTCAATTCTCGCTGATATTTCTGTCTTTCGGAGAACTACTGTCGCGCAGGATGGCAGGACCCGTGCGTAGTGGCATACTCGATTTCAAACGGAAGAAAAAAAAAGAAAGAGCCTTTGTCATTCTTGGTTGTCTTGTCGCGAGCGCTTCAAGATAAATCTGGCGAGCGTCCGATCGACTTTTCAGCACAAAAGAATTCGCAGGACGAAATTGATTCCTATTGTTCTTGACTGCCTGTTCTATCTTTCCATGAAAATAACAGCTTCGATCTTTTGTTCTGTATTGACGACTTTAAGATAATTTGCGGAATATAAGCAAAGTATATGTACATGGCATAAAATCCATACGCAATCCGTAAAAACGTGAATTTAATTATTCCTATTAAAAATTAATGCTGCTCGAACTTTTATAATAAAAATCAACGCACCATATTCGATCGGAAAAATATACGTTACCATTATAAACCCAACAATTGTAATGTAAAACACGAAAACAACAAAATTTTTAGAAAGTCGCATTACAATAGTAGGAGGTGACTGGGGCAGTCAAGCTGACGAGTTTTACCGCTTAATGCAATTTCGTAAAAGCACGTACGTGTCGCAGAGGTATCCGCGGTGGTTCGTAAAATCGTAAGAAATCTGTGTCAAAGCACGCACATCAGATGCGTGGTAACGCGCTCGAGATGGAAGCAATATTACAGCAATTCGATAAAACATTCGTTAGTCAATATTAGACGTTACGGATAAAATTTCCGCGGTTCGCGCGGTCCACCACGAAGGAAAAAGGAAAGGATCAAACGCGTCACCCGTTCCCGTCTTCTCGCCATCCTATGCACACTGTACAAATTGTACAATAGTATCCCGGCCGGTATAATTAGTACTCGTATAATTACACTCCTCGAAATATACTAATAATTGACGCGATTTCGCGAATACGTACATTTTTTTTTCTCTTTCGTATCGACGCAATCGTCTCTTTCCGAAAAGCATTAACGTAGAAAATTCGTCACGTTATTGAATTCTCAGCGATTTCGATCGATTTCAGATTTTTAGAACAAAGTCTCTTTCTTCTTTTCCAGATGTTGCGCGCAACATTGACGGCACGATCCCTCTCGTTCATCTGTATAAACTTATAATATTATACGTATATAATATAACGTTGTACAACATTTTATTATTATAACGCTGTAATATCATAATATTACAATATTATAATATCAAAATATTATACGCTTCGCTTTTCAAACACGAAGATCGCGACGAAAAACGCATCCGTCCGAATCGCAGATCGTCACGGACGACAACGTGATGAATATGTGCGTATGCGTTGTGTATGTACTCGATATGACTATATCAAATCCCATTGAGAGATTGGCAATTAAATCCTTTATTCGTCCACGACTGGAAGACGATCGTCGATTCGGAGCGCTGAACGAAGACGTTAACGATCTCTAAACGGATAATTCCGTCGCACCTACGATTGATTCCTGTTAATGTGCAATGTATCGCTGCAGAAAGTCTTTCGATAATTAAGCGATACGACGCAATCAGCACCGATACTCGCATATATAGAGGCATCGATTCTCAGTTTTAGCAAGACCTGCGTGACCCGAGGCGTCGTCGCGCTAACGTCAGCCCGACGTCGAGGAAGATCTAAGCTCGCAATATATATGATTCCGAATCCGCTAATCGGTTTACAGCGATCGATGCTAACTCCGCAGCTGGAATCACAAGGTAAAAGAACGATATACCAAAATCGGGAGACTTCCTCGAAGAAACCGGCGACGTGACGCCGCGCCGCCTCAAGCGTCGTCCGATCCGTCTCTTTATTGTCCTACTCAGGAAACGCGATCGCCGCGAATTCGCGAACGTCTCCCTTCGCGTCCGATAAGACTGATCGGTCACGTCGTTGCGCGCAACATCCGCATTCCCTCGAGTATGCACATGGGTTGCGCGCGTGGCGATGAGAGGTGACGGAATGTCCTCCAGAATGTCTTCGGAATGTCTCGATGAATATCCTTCGAACGCTCTCGTCCTTTGAGAAATATTCCTCGAATCTCCCACGAGCCTCTTAGGACATTCTTAGGGAATATTGCCGGGATATCTTGAGATATTCGCGAAAAATATTCGCGGAATAATTTTCATAAAGTGTTTCGAGAAGATATTCTCTCTCTCTGGAGGACACCACCAGCTCGCACCACCAATCGTGCTTGAACGCTTGCATGCCGTGTATGAAAATGTATTTATGTATGTGTGAATGTGTATATATATTTTTTTTATTTATACATATTTTTTTTGGTTGTAGGTATACGTCTATGTGGATACTTTCTGTCGTCTAATTTACACGTATTAATCCCTCGATACCATTCTTAATTTATCGTAATACCCATTAACAACGCGGTATATGTGTCGGATTATCGTGAAAGGTTTCGGTGCCGATACCGTTCGCCGTCCCTAAAATTCAATATGTACGTTTTAAAGTACGAGTGTGCGCCTCTTTTCTCTTTTTCTCTCATTCTCTTTCTCTCTCTCTCTCTTTCTCTCTTTTTCTCTCATACATCCATGCATGCTAATCACGGGCCTTTAATGCATCTCGTCGTTATGTCGGCGCATCTCACTTCGCAGCTTTGGTCTCGAACACTCTGATCATCACTCTCTCTTTTTCTCTTTCTCTCTCTTTCTTTCTCTCTTACTCTGTCATACGCACATATAAGGTCTGTTTATTTCTATTGAACTGGCTACACTAGTTCAGAGTTCATCTTTCTTACTCCACATTGGAAGGAAAAAGATGAACTCTGAACTAGCGCAGCCAGCGCCAGTTTTCAGCAGTGGAAAACAGACCCTTCGACTCTCTCACTCGTTCAGTCGGTCTCTTTTGTATCTTAAGTAACGTTAAAAATAAAGTCTGCTATGTTGGCGAGGATGCTCGACCCTGAAAACAGGTTAACACGCGGCGGAACGTTTTTTTTTTTAATTTCTTTTGGGGGGGAGGGGACCGTGGACGACGTTACAATGCAATTCACAAATCTACCCTTTCTCTCTTTCTCTCTCACATAACATTCCATATATATAGTATGTATACATATATTTTCTGTATGCGTGTATATATACATGCATATATATACGTATATGTATATGTATATACACACATACGACATATCTTAATTGATTTCTCTTTAATCGCTAAGACTTACTCGCTATGCGCGCGAATCGCTTCTTCAATCTCTTGTTTCTTCTTCCTTTTTTATTCTTTTTTTTAAATTCTTTTTTTTTTTTTTAAACGCATAAGTCTCTCTCTCTCGCTACCCTCGCAGTCCTCACGTCATCCGGCGATCGTCAATGGCGTGACGCGCATCACGACGGTTTCATATAATAATAAAAAAATGGGGGATGTGTGTAGGAGCTTGGTAACGATGGGAAACAACGCAACGAGCGCGCCTACGCGCGAGCGCTCGATCACGATCATGGTAACGCGTAATCATAGTGACATGGTATGACGACAAATATCATTATTACATTATTTACAGAGTCGATTATCTCTCCGGATCATCCGCGCCGCCGTCCACGCGGAAACGGGGGACCAACAGGATCGAGGGACGGAGCCCTCGATCACTGACGACTTTCGAAAAGACAACCGAATCGCGTCTCGTAAAGCCGGCGACGTTGAAATTATGCCGGCTGATGCTGTTAAGCGGAGATACATATATTCGAGAAGCGACGGTTTGACCCATCCTAGGATCTCTCAGACACGCTAACAATCTCGATTTATTTAATCTCACCTTAGAGTTTCTCCCTTTTCTTTATGTACTTAATATGTACAGGATTTTGCAGAATGCAAAGTGCTTTATTTTATATATATATAAATTATCGAACAATATGCAAGAACTTACTTCTTTATGTTTGTAAATCAATTTTTGCGAGTATAAAAATGGATACCAAAACTTTATGCTTCATTTAACTTCAAATGCACACTTTTAGGGATTTCTTATGAACATATTTAAAACTGAATGTTGCAGTCGCAATTTTTTATAACATTAGCAATAAAAAGGGAGAAGCCGAAACTAATGAGAAATGATATGTGTAGAACGAAGCGAGCGAACTTAAACTATTCACTGAGCAGGGGTAAGCGTCTTAGAATTCATATTCTCCATTAATCCGATCCAGTCTTTTGTTCGATCACGAAGAACTAGATCGGCTATTCATTAACGATTTATTATTCGCCATTGAATTATTCGTTTTCAGAGCCAGCGATCTGCTCGGCATCGCTTCTACGACTTCGGGGGATCGTCCGCGTTACGATTGTCAAAATCAAAACTATTTACCATAAGTCTGGCATTCTTATCTTAATTTAATGACACACTCTTTATCTTAACTTTAATATTACGTCGTTAATTCTTTTTTTTTTACTTTTTTAACTATTTGAATATGTCGACCGCCAAGAGACGCGACGAAGGAGGAAAGAGGAGATAATCTGATCGGATCCGATCAGATTCTCCTGATCGGCGAGGAGAAAGCTCGATCAAGCATCTCGCTTGCTCTCGTACAAATGGTACAGTCGACTGCGTCGCACGCGCGCAAGCACATATGGATTTCCTTGCTGGAAGACGAAATGAGGAAGAGAGCAAAGGGAGAAAGCGCAGTCTTCGCGAATTTCCACGTGGGCGGCGGAATGCGTGTTCCTCGCGTATCGTTATCGTGATTATTCGCAATAATCGGATAATTATCTCTGTGTATTACGCTCGGTCGTGGTGATGGTAGGTGATGTCGGTGGTGATGATAATGGTAGTAGTGGTGGTCGCGTTTAATGGCGGTGGTAACTTAACGGTATTACCTCGTTAGCGAGTCAGCCTCGATATTATTCAACTTAAACGTGATTATTAAAGTTAGGTTGTTGAGCACAATTGTTGATTTCTATCAGAGACTTTCGGGAGGCGCTGTGGCTCGAGCTCATGTCCGCGAACTCGCCGGCCGACTTACCCTTGCGCGGCAATGTGGTGGCCTCCCCCAAAGAGGGTAGCTCCCGTGGCTTCCAGATCGGCGAACCTGTTGCAATACATTTTAGAAATTAATGTTTTACAACATGGATTAAAAAAATAAGAACGAAAAAATAAATCTTATTATATCTGATAAAATATGTATCTAATTTATTTATACAAATGTCCTATATATACTTCCTACTATTAATTTACTACTATTAAAAATAATTTCCAATTTCCAAGCAAAATTTCCATCAATATTAATTGAAACAAAATTCGAAAAACCAATATGATTGAAGTATTAATTAATTAGTAAGAGATTAAAAGAGGTCTTAATTTACTAGTTATTAAGTAAATTTGAAAAACACAATTTTAATTAATTAATAAATAATCAAGTAGTTTTGATGTAAGTTTCGGCAGACGCATAAATCCCAACGACTAATACACTCACCAAGTTCCTTGACGGTAATAGGTTGATAGTTCTCAGGCTGATGGGAAGACTGGATCAACCTAGCCTGGCTGCCAGTACTCCCCGCCGAGATGGTCGACGTGGTGCTCAGCGTCAGATGATTAGGTGTGCGACCGAGATTCTTCTTCTCGCCTAAAAAAGCCTGCGAGTCTTCCTCACCTTCCGACTTTGTACCCGAATCCATCTCAACCTTCATCTCGCCTGAAGCGCAACAGGTTAATAGCGCGTTGAGCAATTCGCCAATAATGACGTCCATTGTAATCGAGTCATTGCACTGTTTCGCGCTTTTATTATCTCTTCAACATTTTTTAAATTAAATTTGAATAAATCAAAAATTTCTTCAATTTATTAATATAAATCTTTAAAGACCAGTTTACATATCAGAACCACTACGTATAAAAATTTTGCCTAAAATTAAGACCTCTTTTATGTGAGCGGGAATTTCGTCTTACCGGAAGTGTCGCTTATGGTCTTGCTTCTG
Source organism: Temnothorax curvispinosus (assembly GCF_003070985.1). NCBI lineage: Eukaryota > Metazoa > Arthropoda > Insecta > Hymenoptera > Formicidae > Temnothorax > Temnothorax curvispinosus. The sequence continues at coordinate 424,719 of NW_020218133.1, read as the reverse complement.
GAGCGGAACGTTTGCTGCTGGGGGACCGGCGCATCCTCCTGATCCTTATCCTCCGAGCTCTCGTGCTCCACCGGCTGTTTCGACTGGCTGTATTTGCGCTTGTGCGAACTGGACAGCAGCTGCTGCTTCATCGCCTTCTTCGAGAGCGTGCCCGTCACGCCGTTTCCGTTCTGCGTCTGGCCGACCTGTTGCTTGCTGAATTTTTCCACATGGCCGGTCGACATTCGCGGCGTCATCGACATCGGCGCCTGGCTCATGTTCTTCGTCGAGGGTATGCTCATGTTTCTCACCGACTCACGAATGATTTGCCGGATCGTCTTCAGAAACGCGTTACGGAATTCCGTCGTACTGAAATTTGAGGCAACGTGAGATAAAGAGATCGCCTTACTCGTTTAATCATTTGTACATAAAAAATGATATTAAAAAATAAACGAACAGTCTCGACTCAAAATATACAAACGTATTATGAAGCTATGTATAAACGTTGTCGGCAAATACTTAAAAAAAAGAAAAGATGTATATATAGATATAAATTTTTTTATAAAAAACAATATAGCGGAATATATATTGGTTTGCAAAATGATAGAAACTTAATTAAGACCTAGCACAACCGGTTAAACAAAATATTTAATTTAATTTCAATTTATTTTTAATATTTTTTTTAATTTTCCTGTTTGATTAATAATGATAGTACAACTACGTTAGCCGCGTAATTGTATGCAGTCAAGTGCAATCTCGGCGATTAATTGCCACAGACACAGGTCAAGCTGCGTTACAATTTATTATGTTATATTTTACTAATAAAAATAAATCGAGATAATTAGTTTTTTTAGAGAATTTATTTTGGTTTGTTTTTATTTATATTTATTTTAATTTAGATCCGCCCGTTCAGTAATCAATCAATTAAGGTAGGAAGTTTAGGAAAATACCTGTTGGAGAGTACGTATACTTTCTCCGACCTCCTTTGTAATTGACTTCTTAGATGAATCAATTCCCACAAGAAGTGGGACTCCATATCCTTGGCGGAGCTGGCCCTGACCTGGACTTCCGTCACCGGGATCAGCACCTGGTAACGGATAATTTCTACCTCGCTTGAGTTAGCCTTCGTAGAAACTCCCTGGAAAAACATAGACACGACGGCCTCTTGAGTATCAGAAGTGTTGCAAGGATCGATATAGAGAAATGGGTCATCTAGACACTGACCATGAGCTTCTTTTTCTGTCTCAATCTTTCCTTGCACAGGAACACGACGGCCGATTTAAATACGAAGCACATCGCGTGGAGCTCGAGACCCTTCTTTATCTTGCCGAGAAAGTCGGAAATATTGAGCCACTCGACGCCGCCGTAGTACAAAAGATCGCCTGGACTTAAGTCGATCGGCTGAGAAGAAATTAATGCGTTAATCAACGATTCTAAAACTATTCTGTGTGTATGTGTAAAACTTTGTTTATTTAAATGAAAAATTATGTAAAATTATATTAAAATTATAAGAAGAATAAAAGAAATTCAAAGTTTAAAATATAGCAGTAATTATTAGAGCAGTAAAAAGAGCCTAGAGAAAATTTCTATTCTTTAAAAGAATTATAATATAAAAGTTTTAGAGCTTTACATAAAACGTCATTCGTTAAATATGTAAAGTGACTGAAAATTACGTATGTCTTACTAATGTTAAATAAATTATTATAGTGTTTCTCGTGTTTTCTTTCTCTAATGATAAAATTGGAGATCGACTCACCTGTTTGCAGGATTTTTGGTGTTGCCTGAACAGGTGATCGAAAATAGCACCGTATTCTTCGTGGATTCTCTGCATCTCGTTTATATGCTCCGCCACCTTCTCCATGCCTTTGAGCGCCTCTGCAAAGTATACGTTTGTGATTAAATCCCTAATAGCGTCTTAAACTGTTCGTTACGGCCGCACAGCGTCGCGGTAATTACCGATTAAGTGTTGGTGTTCTTCGCTTCGTTCATCGGTGAGATTCCTAAGCTGCTGCAACAGCAGCGGATACTTGAGTATTCTTTGTATAGGTTTTATCAAGTACGATTCTAAGGTCGACGAGTGTTGCTGCCGAGGATTTCTCGCTTGCAGGAACTCTTGTAAAGCTTGATTTCCCTCGTCTGAAATTGTCGATTATCTCTGATAATTATCGAGAGATTGCTTCGTTCCGTCGTAATTATATAAAAATGCGATTTTGCAAGAAAGGAAAAAAAGACTCGTCCTGCTCGCGCGTCATTGAAATTAAGATTCTGGAACATTTCTACGTAAAGATGTTACATTGAAAATTCAAACGGACAGATGCTTTAATTAGCGTATTAAATTTTCAAGAGACATAAAGTAAAATGTCGCGAAATAATAGATGCCACTACAAAAAGTGATCGAACAATCTTTTTGAATTCTTAATGACGCAGTTTCTGGCGGTCGCAAAAATGTCCCTCACTCGCGGAAGATTGGCACGAATAATAAATTGGAGAACTTTCCGGGACCAATACATTTATAAAGAGTAACGATTGAGGTTGAACAGTTATTCTCGGCGAGTGAATTATTGATCGCGAAGGATCAGACGTGTTGACGTGAACGAGGAAGCGAAGGTCGTCACTCGCGAAAAAGAAACGATTTCAAGAAGAAACTTACTTGGATGTAAAACTTTCTGAGCCTTCGAGTGACTCGCGCAAAACGAGCTGTATAGCTTGAAGTGATTTACGTAATATAAGAAGGCACTTCCAATGGAAAACAGGACTCCCTGTAACAGCCATGAGAAGCGAGTTCTAAGTTTCAACTTGAAAGCTATAAAAATCAGCTTGATCAAACATGTAAATATTTAAATTGTAAATTGTTTTAAAAATGTGATTTCATAAAATCACTATTTTCTCTTTTATCGGCTCACAGTTGGCTATTGATAAAATAATCGAGCTGTGAGTTACGTAATTAGACTCCCATAATTAGATTCGGATCAACGATGCGCACCTTAAATTGACTCGGATGGTCAAAGCTATTGAAATCGACCTCCATCTCGATGGCGTGATCGAGATTCTGCAGGAACTGTCGTTGAAACGTGACGATTTCCTGGATATTACCAAACAGCGCGTTGATCTCCGCGTTCGACAGGAAGGTCTCGCGTTTAAGGGGTTCCAAGTAGTTCTCCAGCAAATTATTTAAATTCTGCAAACGCAAATAGGAAGAAATCCATTAGGTCGCCATTAGGTAGCAGTTGCCATTAAGCTGCTATTTGTTAATATCAATATATACATATATATATGTATATAAATTATCCATCATAAAATCTATAATAATTATAATATTTAATTGTTATTACCTTTACGTAAGTCCGTTCAGTCTCAATCAGTTCTAAAATCACTTTCTTCAGCTTCTCAGCGTCGCTAAGCTGCCGGCTCGGTGTGAGTGCCTGCGAGTGGGAACTGACGACGCTTCCGGTGGGACTCGACTTTCTGGTCTCACCTGGAGAACGGCAGATCCCTGTCACTTGTTCGGCAGTTTTCAAGAGGTTCTCGATTTCGAAGGAATTTGTGCGCGAGGACTGCTTGTTATCCATGTGACCGGCCGACGAACATTCCTGCATAATGTTCTCCTTGCCTGCATCAGCAAAGTGAAATTCGCGTTACGATGGTTAGGATGTGCTATGACGCACAAAAGTTCATATACTAATCATATTAATTATAATTTTGTCTACATGATTTTTACGTGTGATTTCGTTGTACTTAAACGTGTGATTACTATTTGTGATGATAATTTGCTATTGGAAAAAAACAATGTATAATTTGAAATAAGCTTGCTACAAAAATAATGAACAGGCAACCTAATACTTTTTCTGTTTCATGTTATATTTCATCGGTGTATAAATCGCGTCTCGACTAACAACGAAAAAATTAATCACGTGTCTTGATGCATCCTATTTGAAGAGCAACGTGTGTTTTCTTTCTCGTAATCTACTTTTGTGGCCTATGTGCCTCATTAATTTAATGAGCCCATCTTCAGAAGTGGTATAATCTTGAGTAATAGAAACAGTTCTTAATGCAACAATTTCTTGGAAGATATAAGACGAAAGGACTTACTCCATCCGGGTGCCGGTACAATCAGACCGGAAATCATTTCTTCGCTGATTACTGGCGGGTCGGTGGGCGGCGGCGGGCAGACCAGGCTGTCGATTATGTCATCGGTGACTCGCATAATGCCCGTGAGATCCGGTGGCTCCGTCCTGGAGGATCGCATCATCATGCAGAGACCCACCTCCTCCTGCAGAACGCTCTCCAAGTACATCATATCCAAGTCGCTCACGATGGCGCCGTTGATTACCATAATCTCGTCGCCCTTAATGATTCCTGAAAGCAGAGTCGCCCACGTAAAAATGCGTCTTCTTTAACGAGGATTTGTGCCGGAAAAGAATAATTGCAAGAGAGTAAAATTTTCGTCGACAATAAAGTATTTGTCGTTGACCGACAACGGAAGATTGCGGGGATTAGCGGAATTGTAATTGTGCAATCTCAATCTTCATCGTTGACGTGAAGAATATTTTATAGTTAATCGTTCAAATATTTTTCTCACTAATACTCGTAAACTTAAAATTGATAACGCGACAGAGTAAAAACTAACGTTTCGCGATTACCATTTTATAACGTTTAAGTAACTTTCAGATTTCGACTGAGATTGTTCGCGTATGCGATGCGTCTACGATCAACCGTTCGGCTCGGTATCTTTCGCAACTATAATAAGTCGCTCCCTTCGGTCGTGCTTAACGAGCTGCCCGATAAATTTAGACACGATTTGCGGAAAGGCGGCGCTAAATGTCATTCTGATTTGTTCGCGCCTGCGGCCCTAAGATCGTCCCACCCCCGGTGTGTGCACATATATGTATATACATATATATTTTTTTTTATTATATACATATTTCTTTTTTTACACGCATTATATGCGCTTCATTTAACCGTAAGCACGAGACTCTGTTCAACGAGCAAGCGACGAGGCGCGGAAAATCGATGATTTTTCAATGGCGTCCTTGCACGTCCTGGCGTCGATACCAGGTCTAAAAAAATTAATACGGTCGAACCTTAACGCAAGTCGTTTTCTAACATAAGATCCACAAGAAGATAAATCGAGACTGGAGAAGAGGGGTGGAATATCCGCCTTACAACGCGACACCATTTTTATTCCCATGGTGTCACTTGACATATTAACTTTAATACAAACTTATCTGGATTGATTTCAAAATTTGTTCATCTCTTTGCTCTACTAATATTAGTAAAGAAACTAAAGAAACCTTTTAATTAATTTGGTACATTACCTTGAAATTTTACCACATAAGGTTAATCAATTGTACAAAGAATCAACAGTGTTATAATAAAAGCAGACAATAAGAAAAAATTATCGTTAAATGACGAGAAATAAAAAAGACCTTGTAACGATCGAAACTTCTAATCGTTGCGTTCGAGGGACGTTTATTTTAGTTAGATGTTGTCCTAGATAAGGGGTGCTTACCGTTTTGCATGGCGACGCTCTTGTCTTCCACTCTACTAACGTAGCAGCAGAGCTCGTCCTGCCTATCGGAGTTTTCTATGAGCTCCGCCTCGACGGAGAAGCCCCACATTTGTTCTAAAGTGTTTCTTTGCAATTCCACTTGATATAAAATCTTGGCACAGACTTCCACGATTTCGTGCGTATGCAACTGCGCGCAGCAAAAAAGTTACGTTATTTTATATAAAAAATTGTTATTAAAAGTCACAACAATTTTAATCTAATCATTTTATAAAACAATCGATTAAAAAAAAATAGAGAACGGTAATCTTTTTCAAAGTAAACATTATTTTCTATTTGACTTATCTAATTATATAATTATTTAATAATTAATTTTACCATGTACCATAGTCTAAAATAATTCCTAGCTTTTTTAAATTATTTGTTAAAACGCATTCTTAAAAATTTTATTCTGCTCGATTAAATCCGAAATAATATTGTGATACTTTTAATTACTCTCATTCGCAAGTAACATAAAACAGTATAATATTTTATTCAATATCTTCGATATAATCTCGATTTTCTACCCACAAACTCTGCACATTTATATTCGCCATTCCGATCCGCCAAACTTACATAGGTTTCTATCAAATCAGTCCTATGTGGCACAAAGTAATTATGGTCCTCCATATCCCGGCGCTTTTTGACGCGCACAAAGTGCTCCATCGGATTGAGATTCTTTCTGGTGCACGCGCTCGCCAGGAACTCCTCCACGGTCATCGCGTCACGCAGGAACACCGAGACCAGCTGAAACAACGAACGGGAAACGCCGGGTCGCGCTCGCCTTATCCTTATCACACTCTAAGCGTAACGGAATAGAATTGCGATCAACTCACCCGATGTCCTGACGATCGTACCTGATTTTCCGGCACGGACACCTTCACGCTCTTCTCCTCGTCCCTGGACGAGATCTGCAGCGAGCGTCTGCTGGAGCCGCTGTTCGATCTCGACAACAGCGGCGGTCGTCTCTTCGTTGCTCCGCGACCCGCCAATAAATTATTTAGCAGGGACGGGCTACGCGCGCAGATAAACGCGTGGAAGGACGACACCGTGAACACGCCCAGCTTGTTTAGCGTTTGCTTCGTGGCGCGAGACACGTGCGTCAGTAGACTCTGAGGAAGAAAAAGGAACACGGAGTTTATTTAGTATCTTTAATTACCTGGATCAAGCCACTCGCTAATCCTTTGAGTTATTTTTAAGATTAAAAAAAAAAGAATTTTTGAATTTATAAATTTAAAAGACTTCTCAGATAATAGAATACGCGGAATGATCTAAAACTGCTGATTCGGAGAAATATGCCTTTTGGAAAGAAAAACCGTAAAAAAATGAGCTGTCCTTTCGCAAAATGTTGCGCATTCTAATACAACTTTTAATTATTGATTATGAATCGCATTAAAATCGCTTGGCTGCAACGATCGCGAGAACGTTAATTTAACGGATATTGCCTGGCTACCCGGTTCTCCTTCCCTCCCGCCCTCTCTCCCTCTTTCTCTCTCTTTCCTTGACGATCGATATCACTCATAACGAATGACACAAATTACATAAGCGCGACGTAGATGGACCTCTAACGAATCCTGATTGCGTGTACGCTGCGGACGAGAGAGATGATTTTTTTTTCTTTTTTTTTTTTTCAGGCAATTACAGCGACCCATGGGGCATGGTGCAGAAAAATTGCATCGCGTAATATTGTTTACCGGCGAGAAGTCGAGAGAGAACTGGCTTTTCCACGAAAGCAACGAAAGCTCACGGCCAAATAACAGCGTTCCATTCGACTGCGATTGGAATTGAGCGTAATACGTCAGTTCCGCATCGTCGCATTCGACGACGATCAACGAGAACGCGCGTATGTATGTGGCAAAATAGAATCAGCTCGACAACATGTAGCCTTCCGAATTCCTTCTCGAGATAAAAATGTTTGCACAAAAACCTTTGTGTAATCTAGTATGCTTAAATTAATCAAAAAAATAAAAAATATGTTACGAATGAAAAACATTTATGTAATATTGATTTTCATATAAATTCAATTCTCCGCAAAATTGTGAGGAAAATATGACGCGACATATATGTACGTATATTCTCACGAAATACAAATATTCAAAGTATTTTCATTATAAACACCAATATAGCTGCGACAGTTTTTTTTTTCAATTTCAAAATCAAAACAGTTATGCGCAAGGAAATGTTATTGCGTTACAGGAATATTACTGAATAATCGTAGCATGTATATTAGAGATGAAAAACATTAGAGATGATTTTTCTTCGGCTAAGCGATTTTATCTATAGCAGTATGGAGCAATTACGGACAATGCCGTATATTTTGGCCGGTCTACAAAGCGTTAATATTCTATATTACACTTGGTGCTGACGTTTCAATGAAGGTGGTGCTTACCTTCGGATTGGGCAATTCGCCACTCTGCAAACTGGCCATGTAGCACCGCAGGCGGAATTGCTCACAGTGGAGCCGTTCCAGATTCTCCTCCCACTGTACTATTTGATTGTTGATCTGCTGCTTGGTATCGACGTCGGAAACCACTGATTGCTGAAGATCCGCCATGTGCTTCATCTTGTGGTCCTACAAACAGCCAATACGATTAGCATTCCTCCTTTTCTATTCTCTTTCCTTTTACTAAAAATCAAGTTTAATAATAAAAATAGCGTAATTAAGAATATTAAATCTTGTAGTAATTTTTGTCAAGTTTGATAAACTGATAAAAAGCAATTGCAAGAATTTTTTTGCCTACATCCGATTCTTCTTTTCCATGCATAAGCTTCTTTTCATTTATATCCCTCTAGACTTTCGACAACAAACTCAGTCTGACGAAATTAAATCGATCAACTCGTATTCTATTCACGTACCGACTCGATCGCCTTTTCCAGACGGAAAATCTCCTCCTGCAGCAGATGCAGCGTGCCGGTCTTACCGCGATGACGCGCGAACGCGGCGGCGCACGCCGAATGAATACTGTTCACCCAGTTCTCCAGCTCCACTTGACACGGCGCCTAAACACAAAGCGAAACACACCATGTTTCTCCTCGAGCTGGAATTTGATCTCCCCCTTGGCGAACTTCGCCAAGCTGATCGATCGCTCGTCGCTCGCTATGTCGCTCACGTTTCCGAGTGATTTAAAGTCGTGGCAAGCTCTTAAGTAGCGACAGCGGACTATTAAAAGTTCGCCGTGTTGCGTGACCGAGGAACGAGATCGTGAGACGGGATTAATTAAATACACCTAGTTAGCGCGATTCGCGCGGTTAATGCACTCTCGAGGGCTACCGAAGTGCGGAGATCAAACTGAACCGGTACAATTGTTCCCCTCCGACTTTCCAATACTTTACCGTGTACTCTACTACAGTTCTTACTTCAAGTTTAATTGGCGTACTATATTTGCGATAATATTCAACGCTTATTAAAAAGTTCGTACATAAAAATGGCGAAACTATGTGCGAGCTACGCGAGTTATGCTGATTATAAAACTCCTGTTTTTATTTTTCACGTTCCGATTTATTTAAGTCTCCATCTATTAAAAGTTTAAAAGATGTAAAGAGCGCTTCATTACGGAGAAATCTTTTCCGTGTACACTCGCAAGTCGAATATTTTATTTCCTGTTTCTATATTTTTTTTAATAAACGAATTACGATAAAGTCGCCGTAAATTTTTTTACCTGGAATAGATAGGCGTCCCCGAACGCGGTGCTCAGGCAAAATATGTAATCCTTCTTCGGGTGTTCGGGAATCGGCTGCATGATCGCACCGTCGACGATGATCAGGTGTTTAGGTGCCGCCTCCATGGCCCTGCTCTCCTGTGAATCGCAGGGGTAGAAGAGGAGCGTGGTGCCCTTCAAGCAGACCCAATAACCCCTCCAGCCTCGCTTCTTGGCCAGCTCGATCTGATGCTTCTTGCGCAGCAACCATTTCTTCACGCTGAGAAATCTAGAAATTCCGAAGCGTTGCCGTTACTTCATTATCTCTTGCATTTCAATTTGTAATTGCATTAAAAAATAATTATATATTACGTTCATCTTTATTTCTATAATTTCCGCTCGTGTTCTCGAATCATTGAATTTAATTTCGAGATTATCGGATTTTTAATCGAATAAATATCATAAATAAATAACAATGATAAATATTTATTATGTAAAAACTTTCTCCGTTCGTTTGTTAAATTGATGCGGATTATCATATAAATATAAATATATATTTCAGAAACTGAATAAAGCACGCTCTAGATTACTCTTCGTTGTGGCCTTCATATATATGCTAATGTTATATTATAGATCTTTATATATAGGTTCTCAAGAATCTCAAGGCTCATTATTTTTAAAGACTAAACAGAAGAATATAAAGAGTAATACGAGAGAAAGACGTACCCTGCCTTCCGAACTGCACCGGTGCAATTGAATGAAGCTGCAGCCGTGCCGGTCTGCTTTCGATAGGGCGAATTTATAGCACTCTCGCCGTCGTCATCGTCGCTGACGGCGGTGGTGAGTGACATCCTATCATCGTCCGACATCTGGAAAATACGTTAGGCTTTATCTTTAGCTGAACGCGCTCATCGCCGTGAAAATCGAGACAAATACGGACGACTCCGCGTCAAATTGGACAGCAGGCAATCGATTATGTCTCATTCTACTCGAATTCTTTTTGTACTCGCGCTTTATAGGAAGACATAAATTTATATAACGGTTTAATGTCAAACGGTTTAATGTCAAAAGAGTTTTTCGTGGAATCGCCCGTATATGCGTGAAAAGGAAAAATGTGGTCATGTATATAAAAGAGAGAGAAAATGTGCATAGAGAAAATGTATTGTGCGATTGTGAAATAGGGTGATAAAGGATTATGATTATATGCAAAGATCTAGATTACTGACAATGATAGGATGCTTTACGTGTACATAGTTTATCGAGAGTTCCTCGTCTATCTAAAAGTGCACATTTAGGAATTTTAAATATGGATTGTGTTAAATATATCTACTACTATTTACAATGTATATATATTTATTTACCAACAACCTATTTACTGATCCATTGAAAATGTATTTATAGATTATATAATGCGTCATATAATCTAATTTACTGAAATTATTTAATTTTACCTTTATTATATATAACCATTAAATCTTTTTATTAATTACGGGCAATGGATAATCAATTATTAATTAGTATCATTATAATTAAATCAGGCGATTACTATGGACAAATAAAAGGACATTAAATTAAAAAAAGGAGCAAACGCATTACGAACAATTAATTGGCAGTGGAGATGTGCAAAGAAATCTCATAGCTTTAATCAGCGCATGCTACTCGAACGTGGCAACTAGTATCGATGCAACTTTAGCTTGACTCGTCTGCAAGTCCATTGCGCAAGAAGATCGTGTCAGTTTCAGGAGCTAACGCGGGCGTACATGCCAAAATTTCTACTTTACTCGCGTTACGTATAGCAAAAAGACAGCCGCGTCGCAAATGCAAAGTGCAATGCTTCGTCTAATAATTCCACTGCTTTCGCTGTCCATCCCCTCGTTATTTTCGCTCATTTGTCGCGTTTAAGACTCTATCGATTTTGAAATGTGACGCTTTTCGAGTAATGTGTGATTATTTTTTTGTCCAGGCTGGTACATATTATTGCGAAACGATGGCGAGATGAAAATGAGATGCGATATTCGAGTGCGAGAATGAGTGCGAGTAGTCAGGGGGTCGACGAACGAAAGTCCAACGGAAACGGCGTATTCGGAGGCACGGACTTGTCCCTTCTACCCTCGCTTCTCTGGCCGAGGCGCATGCCAATAATACGAGCGATAATCCTGGTGCGACCGTTGCAACACACCGGGGAAAAATAAATATTTATATATATATATTCGGGGACATGTACAATATATCGAGAGAAAACATTCCTTCCAGAAGAGATATAAAGAGATTCGCGCGATTCGTGATCCTCTACCTTTTTCGTAATATTCATCATGCCGCGGAGCCTCTCGCGTATCCCCCTGAGGCTCTCGTCGGCCCAGAAACTTACGACTCTTCTGAGAAAGTCGGCGTTGCACGCATCCGCCGTCATGTGCGGATGGTAGTGGCAGTAGCAGCCCTCCTTTAACAGCCTCATGTTGTTCTCCGCGCTGCCGTTGATCCTCAACATAATCTCGCGACGCGCCACGCTCAGCCCGTCGATGTAGCGTTCCGCCCAGGCGTTCAGCGCCCCGTTCACCAGTCGCAGTAATTTGTGATAGTACCCCTCGCCCGAGCCGTACGTCACCTTCTCCTGCACGTTCCGGCAGTTGAACCAGTACAGCTTGCGCGTCTCGTTAATGCATATCACGCTAATCGTGTGCCTGCGGCACCAGCAGAAGTATTTCCAGCAACGTCGCTGATGCTGCGTCTTCAGGTCCGTGTAACAATCGTCGCTCGGGTCCAGCAAGTCCAGGGTGCTATTCGTACACTTGATCGACCATCTCGGCTCTACCATCATTCGTCGTTCGCTGTCGGCGGTGAATCAACGAGGAAGAGACGCGGAACCCGCGGCTGATGGTGATGCCTAGGAGAAGGATATCCTTGGGATATCCTCTGCAGGTTCCTGATTGTGGCGCATGACGGTCTCGCCGCCGGTGGCCACGGCGGCGTCTCGCTCCTCCTCCGGCGGTGTCATCTTATTGTCTCGCGGACGGCAGAAGAAAATATCCACGTGGCTCGATGAGATATTCTCGTACGATCGATTGTCGCGGTGTGTAAGCTCGATGGTGTGTCGCCTCGAGAAAAAACGCTTCGTACTCCCACGATCTTAATGAACGTCTCGAAGTTCAAGTCTCGACGTTCTCGTTAAAGTCCCTTTCGCGATTGAATATTGTATATTGCCAGCTGCTCTCCGCCGGAATTATCGCTCGCGGAATCCAATATTCAAGCGTCAGCGGCTTGCCGATCGCAAATATCCACGCCGAATAAAATATAAACAACACATTCCGGAAGCTGGGAACGACAGCGGGGAAACAGCTGTCGTTAATCAGGTTCAGCTTCAAGCTCGCCGAGTTTTACGACAAGTTTATGCTCCGGGGAAATTGGAAATCTCCCTCGAATTTATCAATAGAGTCCTCTATTTTAAGGCAAACGTCTTTTGCACTGTTAAAATCAATCACGGCTTAGAGAGAGATCTCTTAACGTTAAACCTTTACGGACTACGGTCTAATCTAGCTATCTCGAGAATCCAAAGTGTGGGCGATGACGCACGAAGAAGCACAAGCGCGGCGAAGAGATATCCGCCACGGGTGTTCGCAGGTACTTATACGCAGAGAAATTCTACCGTAAGAATCCTCGAGATTTCCTCGAGAGATTTCCTAAGTAAGAGAAGCGCACCAGCAGGAAGTATCGTCGTCGACGACGAGCTGGACGATCGTGGACGACGCCACTCCGACTCCCGTCTTTAAGACGGGGGGGTTGATAATATATAGAATATTTTCTATCTTTCTCTCTCTTTTCTCTCGCTTATATAATAGAAACAAACTATCCATAGAAAAATACTCTCTCGCTTAAGTATACATATAGATATACTCTCTGAATGTTGATCCTCGCTCCTCCCCAGCTGATTTCTCTCCTTTCCCACATATCGCTATATAGGTGCCCTCTCAAAGCCATCGATTTTCTTCTCTCTCGCGGAAAAATGCGCTGCAAATCATCGTACACTCCCTAAACCCCGCGCCTTATCTAATACTCCAACTTCATCCCAAATATATTATTTCAATCTTTAACCGATCCCCTTCTCGAGTATATTCTCTATAGCACCTTATCTGATTTCTGTCCCCTTCTCAGATATAATCTTTCACGCGCTCTATCATCAATAAAGCCTCCCCTCCCCTCGCGTAGCCCTTATATCAGTAAGTCGTTCGCCGATCGACCTGTCTTTGATTCTCCGGAAGTCATTCCGCGGCGGAAATCAGCCTCGGGATGATCGTTGGGCGCGAGGGGCAGAAGAGGATCCAGGTACCCAGTTGCCATTGTCGACGCGCGCCGGCACGTGCGACCGAATTCCGTACGCGCGAGTGTCCCTGAAGAGGAGCGCGATCAGCGTGTCGCCGCCGCGCGCCCTAACTTCCGGTCCGCATCCGTGACGCAAAGATCCCAATGAAGTCCTACGGGAGTCCCCTTTCGCAATTATCGCGCAATTTCCGGGAACCAGCGATCGCTTCGAGAGACTTCTGAAGAACTCTTCTAATGATCCTTCTCGTTGAATTCACCGGAGGTCTCGTCGAGTAACGCGACTGCACTTCCGACTCGCGTATCAACGTGGAGAATCCCCCGAGGACTTGATTATCGCGCTTCCAGACGCGCCATCGTGGAACGTTTTACAATCTCGCATCTCCGCCGACGGTCGCACAGGTTCTTGCGTTTACGCTCGATGCAGCAGCCCTCCGCCGAGTGTTCTCCCCGCAGGGGCGGTGCGACGAGGGAGATTCGTTGCCGAAGACGGATCGGATGCGATTCACGGGACCGGGACCGGGACCGGGACCGTCGTCGTCGTCGTTCCGGGCGAAAACGCGCGTCCTCACCCGCGTTCTCCAGCGGGTAAACGACAGCCGTTGGCGCCGTTGCCGACGTGGTCCGGGGACGTGTACCGCGCGCGGCTCGGCGACTTCCGGCGCCCGCGCATCGGCGCATCAGCGGGCGCCGCACTCTCCGAGCGCACCCCGGCGACGCCGACGGTGCGAGGCCGCGGTGGAGGGTGCCGAGAGAGGGAGAATAAGCTGCGTCGTGCCGCGTCGCGTTCTCCACGAGGTCGCTCGCTCGCTCGCTCAGCTCGGCTCGGCTCGTTCTCGCTAATAATGCGTGGCCGCTCTAATACGCGCCCATCGATCGATGGTACCCGCTGCACGCGAGGTTGTACCGCGATGCGGAATCGCGACCGAGTGCTCTCGTCATCGTCGGAGTTTTGTCTCACCGCCGCCTACGGCGGAAGCGGTTGGGGATCTCGCGGCCGACGACGCGTTGGCACCGATCGCGATGAATTTTAACGCGAACGAGATACACTTCTCGGGATGTAGGGAACTCTTTATTATTTCTTTCTCTTTCTCTCTCTCGCGCTCGCTCTTTTTCTTTTTTTCTCCTCTCCTTTCTCCCTTTCCTTTGCGCGCGGATGTCACCAAGTCCGCAGCCGCGAACGCGCTTCGCTCCGGACTGCCGCTGGAGAACAGGGAAGAGGAGCTGCTGCTACCGCGAGGGGAATCAATACCTCGGTCCTTGTGGTGGTCGAAGGGGGCTTGCAGGGAACGAGCGGAGGCGAGGAGGAGGAGGAGGAGGAGGAGGAGCGGAGAAAGCAGCGATAGCGAGGGGTGGGATGCCATGGAAGAGGGAGGGCGGTTGGCACTGGGATATCGTCGGTGGTGGTGTCCGCGACGCGGGGTGGGGAGCTACCCAGCTTCGGAGGCGAAACGAGGTACGAGCGAAAGGGGTGGTATGCACCGCCGCGCCGGGGGTGCATAGAGGCGAGATAGGGGGGCGAGGGGGTACGTGACGCGCTCTGCGCTGATCGACGCTGACGGCCAAGTTGCTTGCGCGATGATTGTTACCGCGCTGCCCCAATGACGAATATCCGATTCGCGAGGGAGAATCGAGCTTCGAGACGAATTTCAATAAGTAAGGCGGTAATTCCGCATCAGCTCCCCCGAGCGCTGATTCTTCGAGAGACGCCGGATTACTTTTCTGGAGCCGCGTCCTCGGACGAATTTATTTTCAGACGTCAAGGATGGCAGCGAGAAACTTTTAAGCGGTGTAAGAGAAGCTCTTTATAGATCCGCCGGCCGCTGCTGTTCTATCACCTTGCAATTTTCTCTAGTCAAAGAGAGAGAGAGGATCGTTAGAATTTCAGAGTCTTGTAACATTAATTTTAACGCTCTTCTGCGTTAAACTCCCTCTTTCAATATATTTTCGAGTAATAAACACGAGATAATTATATTCTCGAAGACTCCCTTTTCTTAGTGAAGTAAAAGGTAGCTAGAAAAACAGTTCTAATTTTCAATTTAAATATCAAACGCATCGAATCGTCTTTGTATTCGAATGGGCCCCAACGCGCCGATCTTCGGCTACTATATCCAAATATACCTTAATTCTTTATTCGCGTTTTCAGCGTCGTGTATTTTCGTCGCCGTAAAAGGAAACCGAGGGAGAAACAGGGTAGAAAAAAATTTATCCTACGCGGATTATGTATAACGGGTTGGCGCGCATGCGAGCAACGTGAAGTTTTATTGAATTTTACAACATAGTTCCTCGCGACGGAGGGCGATAAGAAACGTCGGTGAGCCGTGGAGCGTATCGTGTCCCCCCATATCGGAACGATATACGGTCCGTCTGATTTCTATGCGCGGACGATTGAATTAGAATCAGATGTCTACTACTGATGTCGATCGCGTCGCGCGTCGATCTTTCCGATTCGCATTTGCGTTGCTAACGCGACAGGGAGGAGGGATGAAAAACGGGGGTTGAAGAAGGGCCAAAGTCGCGAAAGATTTGCGCGCGCGTTTGCGCATGCACCTGTTGGCGTAGGCTGCTGCTCGACTTGTGCAATGGTGCAGGGGTGCTCGGATTCTTATTTACTCTCGCACGTCGAGCTCGGCCCGCTAATCTCGGCGCGACCTATTAACCCTTAGACGCGTATCTTTGCGCACGACGCGCCGCAAAAGCCCCCGACCTTTATGGAAGATTGTTGTGTTTTGAGAAAGATGCTGATATCGCTCCCAGAACGGAATTTTTCAATTTTTTTTTTCAATTATTTTGTAAGGAGTATCGTCTTGAAATAAAATTAGGATTTACGACCCTATAAAGTTTCATTATATTCCTGTAATTATGTCTGTATATTTAGATACAATTTATTTGTTACATATGGGTATCTTCAAATTTAACGCTTCTATTTGAAATCGTATTACATGCAACCACTGTAACCGATCGATGCGTAAAAGATGCGGTGGACTGAAATGGTACGATAGAAACAGCTGTTGGACAATTGGTCGAAATAAAAGCCAACGTTTGCGTAAGCGTTGCACCAACAGAATCTCCATTACTCCGCGGTTGATCCCGATGGGCACCGTCGCCGAACGTATACGCGTGTATATGCACCCCCGTGTCGGAGTGGTGTGTTTGCACGCGTATATATATACGTACGCGGTGATTCGCATTCAGATTCCTGCACACGTATGAGCCCCACCCATTCCACCGATCTCTATGTACCCGTCTACGTCTATATATCTATATATATTCCTCTGTAGCTATATACCCACACGTTTCTATTTGTGGTGCAAAACAACCGAGACGGGGTGCTTACTCCGTATAAAGGGTTGCGTTTAGCGACGGGCTCGAGCGGCTCGCGAGAACGAGACACAGGGTCAGTAGGTTATCGATGTTCGTCGGTCACACATAAACGCCCTTCGTACACACAAGAGAGCGGATCATGCGCCCGCACAATGCACTCGTCGAAAGTTCAAGCACTTACATTGGCACACGACCTGTCGCGAGATATAGTATAAATGAAATGGAGAAGAAAATGGATCGCGGTGACCCGCGGTGTGCTCGTGTGGTATACTTTTGCCGAATTGTCTGCGAAACGGGACATCGGACTCCCGATTATCGACACGTATGGGCATTTCCGTTTCCTCCGATTCGCGCTGACCTCTTTTGTAACGCCGCCGTTACACGATAGGCGTGGCCAGTGCGAGAGCGCAATTTGTACAACCGGAGTTGGTCCGCGAGAGTTGCGCAATTTCTCGTAACTATTAGAAACGGGAAGTAGTTCTGAGGTATTGTGCAAACATTTGCGAAATGTACCTGCGTGCATTAACGTCGTCGAGAAAGTAGAAATGGAAAAAGTTCGAAATTTCAATAATAAAACGATTGAATATAAATTCCTAACTTAAACCTGTTACAAGACGCGATCTCTATAATTAATAGAAAATTATAACATAAGTTTTATTGTATAGTTTCGATCAATAAAAAAATATTAAGATACTAAAATGGTTGAATTTATATCTTTGAGAATAAATTACTAAAAATTATATAATTTATTTGTTAACATATTCGCAGAAAGAGATTTGTAGAAATCGTATTTCTTTCGTCTCAATGTGGTCGTGGAACCACAAATTATAAATCGAAGCAAACGAACGAAATGCAAATTGCTTTATCGCAAAAAATATGCTCTTATCTACCGCGGTCTGAAGTGGCTTTACAGCCTTCGAGAACAGTTGCCGCCATCGCTCATCGATTTGAGCTTTCGCAAGTAGAGCTGGGTACTTCGCTCCGTTTTAAATCACAAATGGACGGTAAGAGCGCGAGAGAAAGAGAATCTCTTCAAAGGGCTTTAAGAATAATGCATCCATGCCACGTCGCGTATATACGCTTTTGCGGAGAGTTTTGTGTTGTGTGCAGCGCATGCAACGGGGGCGAGAGATGAAAAAAAGCCAAGCAGCAATAAAACCCACATGAAGCGACTTTTTCATTATAAATAAAGAGAATAAAGGAAGACGACATTATGTTATCAATTATATATCTAATTCGCAATTTCATTTACGGTTTAATTACTATTTAAAACAACTGTAATAAAAGCTGATTAGAATAAAAAAATGTAGTTTTAATTAATTCGATAAATATTAATTATATTCCAAATATATCTTTATATCCTTTTTAATTAAAATTTTAATAAAAGAAAAATAAATTTATTATAATTTTAATTTATGTAAATAAACATTTTTATAAGTTATATTTCACTTTATTTTATATATATCCACACGTGTTTAATTTAGTTTAATATATTACTTCATTAGAAAATTGTATTATATATATTACAATTCGTAAAAAGTATTTCCAAAATTTAATAAATATTAATAATATTAATTAATTGTATTGTATAAAATATACCATTTATAAAATGTTTATTCATATAATACACACGTATATACTACTAACTACTTTATATTGTTTCACAAAAAATCTATATTCCATCTATTTCCAATTAAATCAATAATCCCAATCGTGTTCCGCGGTCGATGTGCATTACCGTCTCGCATTTAATTAATATTAAAATATGCATAATTAGATTTAATATTTAGCACGGCATGTACACGATTCCTAAGTGCAGGGGATTTAATCTTTTAATCTTCGCAGCAATCACAGTTATCGATTATCGGAGCGAATTAAGAGAATACGATCTTTATTAATAATCTACGACATGGCTTCATGGTTACTGTCGGGCGTGGAATTATTCGGAACTGGCGGGGACATATTCTAGACATGCAGAATATCAACGCAAGACATCCAAGCGGACCTTCGCATGTATCATAACCGCACATAGCACGAATAGATACAAACGCGCTACAAAGGCACTGTCGAGTGGCACTTGGATGTATCAGGTTGATAAGGTCAACGAGTGCTTGGATAACTCACCTCGGAAGACGTCAAGTAGCAGAGCCTTGAGTCGGTGCTCTCCAATGAGGCTTGTTGAACGATTCCGTATCTGCCATCCCGGTCGGACATGTAGTCAGATCTGACGCTGTCCTGTCTGTCAAAAGTACCTCTGGAATAAACAACACGTCCAACTGAATACTGCGTCGCATTGCCACAAAAGCGTACGAGATAAACGTCATTCAATTACGGACTCTCTTTCTCTTTTCGCGCTCTCTTCTAATTAAAAAGTGTTTCATGGAAAACACTTTTCCTGATTAACAATGTTTATTATATCGTTGGCGAATTACGAATATACTTTTCTTGATTGTTGCAAAAATTAATTTGTAGTAAATTTTTCCCACATTGCTAAGTTCTCATGCACATGTACAATTTATGCAATTTTAATTTTAAGCTCATGCTTTATAAAAATATTAAAGAGAGAGTAGAGAGCTGTAATTTCTGACTTTACACACACACACACGACAACCATTTTTAATTATTTCACATACACAACGTGCTCCTCTATATGATGAGATACAAATATGACTGAGTTATATCAAACTGGATCATATCTTACCGTACGATCAGCGAGAAATATTTGTTAATATTTGCAGTATAATATAAAAGTTACGTTTCTAAGGCTGCTTAATGTAAAGAACTACTGTTAAGATTAATAAAATCGCCTTCGCGACAGTACAGAGACCAGTCGAGATGTGCGATTAAAGCAGGAAGGGAGCGCAGAGCACAATGAAAGTATGGAAGACAATGCGAACAATATAGGGCAACAAAAGGTAGATGGTAGCGAATGAACGTCAACTATAAGAAAAGAACTCTAAAGTACAAGTACGCATTGTGCCGAAAGAACATGTTCTTCTTTATGTTCATGTTCTTCTTTAAACTTTTAGCTACGGATATCTATTTATATCTATATTTTTGCTGCGTACTCGTTTCAGAAAAAGCTACCGATAGATTAATTAAGAATAGATGGTTCTACATCTTTTAAATATGATAAATGTGACATGAGAAATGTTACAGTCTGAAAATATGAATGTGTTCAATCTTAAGATATAACTGTTAATGATTTCTTCTGCGGCGAAGCTAATCTAGGTATTTTGCACCATCGCCGAAGATTATACATAATCAAAAAATGACAAATAATCATAAAATTTATAGAAATATATTTTACACCTGCGTTCATCGTACAATCACCAATCATGTTTGCACTAAAAATTCGCAATTTCTTCCAGATATCTTTCCCTACATTCTACCTTTAATAATCACTTCTTGCATCCTTCTTTTAAATTACTTATAGCTAAAAAGAGAGAGTCATTGTTGCTTGGGCGTGTAACTAAAAGTAAAAACCGGATTAAACGAATCTATCTTTGGAACTCGTGTAGAGATTTTTCGAGCATCCCGCACGAAGATCATCGATTCGATTAACTTGGATGTGAGGGATTTGTCTCCCTCACCTTTGTTCGAGCGAGTCAGTTCGATTGGACTTGTAACCGCTGTCGTTGAGACTGCCTTCGTGTCTCAGGGACGGCAGAGAATCCCAGGGCGATTCTCTCTTGTGTCCCGAGTATCCTGGATTTATCGAACTCGAGGCGCCGGAGCCGAAGGTCGAGCTGCCGGACTGCCATCCGTCTGAATGCCGGAACCATTGTGCGCGCGCGGATTCCCCGATACAGCTGGCGCATCTGCAAGCATCGTGCATCATGTAGAATATGTAGATCAATTGTATACGATACATCACGTAAGTTATCGCATTTCGCGAGAAACCCTTGTATTTAGAAGCTCCGCTTCGACATAAATAAGACACAAATTCTCACAGTTTGAGTAACGCCCATATAATATTTGATAAATTGTCACGAAAATAATTGTAAAATAATTGTCAGAGGTTATCTTGTAAGTTGACTTGTACAATCAAGATGCTGAATAGAGTAAAACGTTAACAAAGTATATCTCTTATGGTATTGCGTTTCTTATCAATAATAACGTTAGACATACCGAACTCGAATAATGACTCATTCAATTTACAATTCTTCCTTCATGCCTCTTGCTAAGATCAGTTGCGATTGTTAAAATTAACAGATTAATATCTCGTTTGTACGACGAGTTTGTCGATTATTTAATACTTAAAAAAAAAAACATCAAAGAATCGAGAGAACATGTTTCGGCAAGAAGTAAACGCCCTTCTTGCCGAACGTCATTGCATAAAACGATATCCAAGTACAAGGGATTAAACGTGTCCGTGCCCTAATGCACGGACGTTGCGCAGTACCGTGCAGGTACGGGTGATAAATCCGAACTGAGCACGCCGGTCTTCGCGTCGTCCTCCTTGCCGAGCAGCTGAAACTTGACGTGCTTCTTGCTCCGCGACTGGTCCCCGGACCCGTCGTCCAGGATCCGGTAGAACACCTTCTCCGGCAACTTCGGCAATTTCGGCGTCTTCTTTGGCTCTCGCCGCCTCTCGAGCGATCTGTATTTACGCTGCAGATTGTAGCTCATTGTCGCGACTTAACTCGAATCCCTTGTCGAACAACGTTGGCGCTTTAGATCGGGTATTTGCGCCGCGGATCACGCCACGGCGATGTCGAGCGGTTCGACAATTAATTCGATGTTTGCACTCGGTGACGAGGGGGATGATTGTCCACCGGTGCGCTGAAAACGGTCGCTGTTTACGCTCGCGGCAGCGGCGGAATAATTATTTCCTCTCGTTCTGTTTTTCGTGCCGGCCGCGACAATCACGTGCGGCAGAACGAAATAATTATCCGCGCATTCGTTTCGAGAGCATGCACTGATGTTTGCGTATGGCTAAACGTGATGCCAGACGAAGTAATTATTATTGCCGTTCGAGGGCGATTATCCTCGTCGATTTCGTTTGGAAATTATTTCCATCCAGAGATAAATATTTCTTCCTCGGGCTTGCTCTCAAAATTGTCTTTATCTGCAATTAGATATAACGACGAAAATATTACATTCCACTTAATTAAGAGTTTCGAATCTCTATTTAAATTCTCAGCGACAGCGAGATAAATATTATATCCAAGGGTGTCAAGGCGACTCGACCTTCGTATGGGTGTTCCAGTTCTCAACGTCAGTGATTCATCCCTATCGAATAAAAATATTTCTCTCCGGCACTCTTCGCACTTTCATCTATCACCACGCAATACCTAAACTGCAATCGATTCGTTTAGCGACTCATTATTATAGCGATGTCTCTCCGCACACCTCATATTTACCAAAGGGCTCACGTGAACAACTGCACTCGGCGCACATCACAACGCAACCCCCTCGGACACCACATCACCTCGCACTATAGCACACGTAGGACGCCGAGATGCGCGCGATTCCTTGTCCTCGCAAGACCCCGTCCCCGATCCGTGTCTCTCGGATCCGCGCCTCGACACACCGGAAGTCATCCGCCGGGACGATCGCGCGCGCGAGCGAGCGAAACTCCAGCCGCGGTTTCTTTCTTTCGTCGGTGGGTCGTCTCGCGACCACGGAACACCCTTCTTCTTCGCTCTCGCCGTCCAGCTGAAGCCCACTCGCGGGGTTTCTATATTTATCACGGTGCGGCTTCGCCGTTGTCAGCCGCCGTCGCTGACCCGTGATGCACAACGCGCGCCGTGGCGGCCGGCGGGGATGATGCATGCATGCGCCGATATTGCCCGAGCGCTCTAACGAGAGAGGCGTACCTTCGATAGACCTCGATAGACACCACGCGACGCCCGTCGACGCGCGTCACCCATCGATATCCTCCACACGGCGCACGTGACATTCTTTTTTTCTCTGCGCCGCCCGCGGGGGCTTATCGATGGGCGATATACTACATATCCGGTGATATTATCCAGGTCGCCCTTAATGGACGAGCACGTCTCATTGACCGCCACCCGACCGCCGGTTGGCCGCAGGGCGCAGCTCTTTAAATGTCAAAGTCTCGCAACGGCGGACTTTCGCGCCTTTTTCGATGCGCGCACCCTTTGGCAAACCGAAGGGTCGGTGGCTATTATCAGGCCCTATCACTCGCGTCAGCGTTAATTAACGTTTCACTACTTGCATGAAAGTGGTATTTCAATGGGGCAGAGGTGGAAAGCGTTAATGAATCAATTGATCCGAATCATATATACGAAATTCATTCCAGAAAAATATTTAAATTTTATGTGTGAATAATTGGAAAATAATTAGAAATTGAGAATCGTTGGGATTTCTACGTTGTGCCGGTGTAAAAGTGATTACAGAATCATATCTGACGCAATGCCTTTATTTAACTCACACTGTCGAGAAAATACTTTTGTTGAATAATCAAATGAGGAGAATAAGACTTTTCATATTTCATATTATTTTACGCGGCACGTAAATTGCACGTATGTTTCTTCGTGGACGCACGGCTTATATATTTATAATTTTTAATCGTAATCTAAATTTGAAGAATCTTATTCTCTTATCTGACTATGCAATTACGTTCGCGTGTAAAGCGTGATTTACTTATTCTTTATACCATCCAGGTAGAATTCAGTTTCATTCAGATGAATGAAAGCGCGGTAAATTAGGCGGATGCGTGAAACCTTTTACGGTGCAAATGTTGATCTTAACGAGGGTTGGAGCAGTAGTTTACCTAGAATTGTAGTCGCTGAGATAGCCGCGATCCCGTTCGGCGTCTCGCTCTCTCTTCTCTCTCACCATCTCGTTGCGATCGCTGTAGTAGCCGTCTCGGTCCTTGCTATTCTGTCTCTCGTTGCAGTAGCGGTACGATAGCGGCAGGGTCGACGATTTATTGGAACTGGAACCTGTAACCGTGACAATTGGTTACGAGCGGAAGATATAAATGCATTTTCAATCAATTATATATTTTCTTAATTCTCTAATTATATTATTTTTTCTTAATTTTCTTAATTCAACTTACGTCTTCGTGAAGCGTGAGGCGTGCGCTGAACGTTCAACGGTATGTTTTCCGCAAATTCTGAAAAACAGAGAAACTCTCTTTTTAATTATTCGCGATACGGTAAGTCTTTACAATCAATTATTTCGATCGTTTTACCATCTTGATAAAAACTGGAAAGGTTACGGTTAAAGTTTAATTAATTCATTCGCTTGAAAAGAACACGGGTCGGTGAGATACACAAAGAGACCATGTTTCTTGATCACTAGAATAGCACGTAATTATTTTCCTGAAATTTAATTTCTAAAATGCCATGTTACACAGAGATTAAAATGAAATCTTGCCAGACCTTTTACTGAGAATAACTACATTATTCGTTCGTTAATCTCTTAAAATACAATGCAAGTAATTTCACGACGTAACGCACTTCTTAAATGAAATTCCACAAAACGAACAATCAATAATTATCTTAAAAAAATAATAATAATAACTTGTTAAAAGAAATAGAGAAAAATAAATTTTTATAATCGATAGAAAGATCTGAATTTTTTTCATTGCGAATGTTAATTAAATTTTCGTTATAAATATTAATTAAGCTCTTCTAAAGAGACCTCGTGAATAAAAAATTATTTAGTTGGCCCTGTCAAAGAGATTAAACCCAAGTCTCACCCAAGTTCTCCATGCTCTGCGTGAGCAGAGCTTCAAACGTGCGCAGGCTGTAGCTCTCCGCGTCCATGCCTTTGGCGAGGGTGTTCCTGAGATGCATCTCGTACTCGAGGAGCAGCCGGCTGGTCGGGCTGCCCGGTGTCGAAACCGACTGCATGCTCTGCTGATATGTCTGGCCGCCGTTGCAGCGGCGGGAGTTGCAGTGGTTCGGCTGCTCCATGTCGGAGTTGCCGTTCGACGAGCTCGGGGTGGTGGCGTAGCACTGGTTGTCGAAGATGACATTGTCCGAGGGCGGCGACATGTCACCTGTGCACCGATTACGTTCCGAATCTAAGTACGTCCTGCCTCTGCCGCCTGCGGGCAGAGAGGTGCAACCGAATGTGCAGGATGTACGACGTGGACGTGGTGAGACGTGCGGCGCGTACGCTGATCAATGGGGTGAGACGTGTCAAGTTAGTTCGGGAACGGCGAACGCGTAACCTGGGAAGCGGTCCGTCCGAGAATGAGCCATGAGACCGCCGTAGGGCTGACAGGACAAGCACGTTGTCCCCTAGTGCGCATGTTGTGTAAGACGGTCAGGAGTAACAAAATGTTAGGGGGTGATGGGTGACCCCGTGACTTTTCATCAGGGTGGCTGCCGCATTGTGCGTTCTGTGTGCGCATGTTAATGGATGTAACTAAAGGTTAGAGGGACAGGTAGACGTCAGAGGATCAGTCACCGGTTAGTCTTAGGGACTTCCTACAGCGTTACCCGTTCGCCGGTGTCATGGGGTCAGGCAAGGGGTGAGACCACGTGCAGGATCGATCACGTAATTGTCGGTGTGAACTTTGTCACCTTTTTACTTTTTGCCATTTTAAATCACGCTCGATTAAATCCTGTCATTTTGCGACAAATAAAAATCATGTTATAATCTTTCGAAAAATTGTGTGGAAAGTTTCGTATTTTTAGAGGAAAATTACGTGATCGATCCTTCAATTGCTTTTGAACGTTTCCATTGTTGAGAATTTTATCCGAATTGTGATAATTTATTTTACAACTGTTCCTTAAATTAAAAAAAAAACCTTAGGCTTTCATTCGACTGATTAATTTCATAAAATTGTCAACAATAAATTATTTCAACAATGATAGCGTTACCCCACTTAAATTTAAAAATTTAACATATTTTAAAGAACAGATTACAGCATATAAAACTAACAAAGTGCTTAAACATTAATCACATTCGTTGATTCATTAAATCCAAATTATTAAATCTCATTATACTGTAGATATGTGTATGGACATTTATAAATAGCAAACGTGCAACAATTTAAAACGTCAGGACGACATTGAAACAATTAAAAATTATCTGAAAAGATCATGAATTAAAAGAATTAAACGACGATAAGAATTAACAGTAAATCAGCGATACCGGCGAGGAGAAATCATACCGGAGTATTGCCGACTCATATCGTGGGCGCTCCTGGAACCCTGGAACTTGTTATTGTAAGGCGCGCGATACGGATGCGCATAGTTCTCGTTGTCGACCTCCTGCATCATGTACTTCTGATTGTTATTGCTCGGATGGTAGTGATAGCTGTGATGGCTGTGACGTTTTCTCGTCATCTCCGGCGACGTTACCGGGCTGTCGATGCTCGGCATCGGCTTCAGCATGCGCTTCAGAGTGTTCGAGTCCAGGCTGATGCCGTTCTGCGCGTTCTCGATCCGCATGTCGTCGGTGCTCTTGCTCTTCGACCTGTGACCATGATTATTGTTGACGATATTAAAGAGGTTGCCGTTCTGCATCTCCAGCTCGGTGTAGTCGGCCGACTTGGTGTGGTGGAGCTGTTCCTTGCGGTGGAACGACCGAGGGTTGCTCTGGAGGGTACCGCCGGCCTGAGTGCCCTCCGACTTCAGCATCTCAATGCCGTTCTGTTGCGTGGACGTGTCCTGGCTCTTCTGCTTCTTCGGCGATATCGTGGAACCTTTGTCGTCGGGGCTGTCGATCTGTGGAATGGGTGAATTATTGATAAGCTCAAGGTAGTGTTTTCTAACTTTGATAAAGGACATGTAGTTAAAATTTCCATGAAAAAGAAATCGAGTTAATCTTTTATAAAACACTATACTATAGGAAAAATACGAAGAAAATAAAAAAAAGTTCTCTGACTAGAAATTAATGTTTTACTCAAAATGCCGCTAAAGGGGAATGTAACATTTCGCTTTTAAGAAGACAATAAAAAATAAAAATAGTTCTTCTAAAGACTCAATACCGTATATAGTTTAATGCTTTAACTTAATATTATTAAATTAAGATATTAAATTATTTAATAAAAATAAATAATTTAAATAATATTATTTAAATATTATACAAAGATAACGGTTGATTTTTTCCGAATTTAGAGTTTGCACTATAATTTTGAGCGTATCGAAAAGGATACGTATTGCTGAGACTGACGCTTGCCTGTGATCCTACTGTGACCGTTCCGATTCCAATGTTGGCAGTCTTCGGGGTCGTCTGACACGTCTCGTTCTGCTTCTCCTTCTGCTTGGCCGAGTCGCCAGCTTTTGGTGTTTTCCCAGGTGTTCCGCTAGTATTGTTAACGTTGTCGTAGAGAGATGCGCTGGATGTGGCCGCTGTTATTTTGTCTCGTCCCGGCGTCATGTCCATTTCCGTGGATCGTCCCATGGTCCGTGGAAGCGTAGACGGCCCTAAAATACACGGATAATATTAATGCAAGTTAATAAAATTACGTCAAATTTGTGTTGCAATAGATATTTATTTGTCAGAGAAATTTTGTTCTGAAATATTATGATGTTCTATCTATAGTCTATCTGAGTCTATCAAATTTGTAAAAGTATACAATGAAAAGTAATAAAGAAAGAAAGAGACATGTCTTATAATTATTTTATTTTAAATGACGTAGAAATAAGTATGACGAAATATATATAAGAGAATATCTTATAAATCACACGTACCGCATGGACTTCGATATCTGGTGTCTTGGCTGCGCAGTCTGGCGAACTGTTCCGGAGTCATGCAGGTGCACTGAGGTTCTCTGGATCGGCTCGGTGAGGCCGGTGTCGACAGCGGCTTTCGGCGTGTTTTGATCTTCTGCTTGTTCGGTGGCTCGAGCTTCAACGAGTAAGAAGAGGACGCTTTCCTTGAAATCTTGAACGACGGTGACTGTATGGAAAATTAACTAGTGACTGCAAATGACCTAAGAAGTCGAATCGGACTTGTATCGGACTTGTTGTGTGTCGCCCCTAAATCATCTCCGCACAACTTCCTCGGGCGCGACCCGGAAGGAGGAAAGGAAATAGGCGGAGACGCGTTGAGAGAGTGATAGCGAACAGGGTTGTGGCACTGATGTATAATGTAACAAAATGCGTGTATGTCTCAGGGTGTGGTATCACTAAACTTACGCAGCATTCTCTGAATTGCTTCGCGTCTATGGGAGACGTGAAGTTCAGCCCCCACGTGTCGTTTGTCACTGTGTCCTTCCAATAAACGAAGCATTCCGACGCTTGGCCGATGCGTGTACCTTAAACACAATTACGTTATATTAATTATAGCAGGATTACTCGCATTAAGCTCCGTAATCGTGCCCGTCTTCGCCGATATTGTCGTCGCGATATTATCCTGAAAAGCAAGATCAGTCTGCAAAGATAGATACATCTTCGCACATATCCTTTTTTATGAGTATACGTTGGTGTTTCTTCTATAAAGAAACGAGGTTTAATTAGAGTATCTTAAAATACTTGTTGTAATTATGGCTCACCTGGCTGGACCAACCGCACGTCTAGAATCTTATCGACCTGGCTATTGTACGCGGTGATATGGAAGACGCATTCCGGCGAGTCCTGGATGCAGGTGATGTTCACCGGGACCAGATCTTCGGACACCTGCTGCCACTTGACGGTCCCACCCCCGCTCGAGTTTACATGGAACACTTCGGCCCACAGCCTAAAAACTCTCGTCATTACATCGTGTATTGCGGCAACGGGTAATTTTTCGAAACATCGACACACTGTTAAGGAAAGTTCTAAGGAGAGAAAGAAAGTAGAGCAGGCGTGGCAAAGAAAATGGCAAACAGCGAGAAAAGACCTATAATTCAGGAGTATATTCAATTTTCATTATGTCTCTGTCGATAGTCGATACTACGCTGAAACTGCATAAAAATATTTCCGTATGACGTCGGTCGCTTTATTTTGAAACGGATAAAACAGAAATCGTCGCATGCGGTGGGAAATCGCAAGTGCATATACATGCATCCAACATCTGCGTTTATCGTGTTAACGCCGAGCTCTTTCTGCATTAAAATTACACGAATTGTGGATATTTATTTTTAATTTCGCAACAACGATCAGACGACACGTCATTGAATTTTGTACACCGACCAGTGGACGAGAAAATAATGATACTAAAAATACTAATAGTCATGCGAAGCGCACGTGGTAAGGTGTAAAGTAGACAGTATATATGCGCGAAAGTGTGCAATTGAAAAGTATGTGTAAAAATGTGGGAACATTAATGTGGCCAGGAAGAGAAAAGTATTCGAAGCATAAATTTCTTTTTTTTTCATCTCACTTAACTCAAATGAAATCCAGGCTAGTAGCGCGAAGCAAAAATAGCAGAAAAAGAACGGTTACTTCTGTTATTCAAACGTGAAGCGCGATTTTCTTAAATGCGTATTATTTCTCAAGCCTATATTCGAGAAAATAAAGGAAGAGTACGTCGAGATCGCAATATTACTCAAAGTTAACCAAGCGTATCGCGATTCGAATAAAAAAAACGAGCTATCGGCCGCGACGAATGGTCTATCAGCTTGAACAACCGGATAAAAAGCAGAAAAGAAAGAAAGATAAGGACTAAAGACGTAAGCGCGGTCAAATAAGACAGTAAGGAGAAAGAACAGCGAGAAAAGTAAAATTGGAAAAAAAGAAATAAATAAGAAAAATGCGAGACAGTCTGGGTGACGTGAATAAAACGCGACGTCTGATCCGACGTTCGGCTGCAGAGGTATATAGCTCCTCACCAGATGCTACGAAATAATATATTAAGCCCGGATCTTCGGAAACTGCATTTTTTAATAAACGCTTGAGAGCGTTTGCTAAAATAACACCAATAATGATATCGCATAAAATATGATATAGTTATACTAGGATCAAAAATTAAGATTAGGCTCTCGTGGAATTGTCCATTAAACAAACTGATTTCTTTTTCTTAATGTTATGTGCAATAGGTTTCTCTATATATATAGAAAATATACATTGACAACAAAATAAATTTTAAATTAAAAATTCGAAAACGAGACATTAGTATATTGAATAAACGGATAATCATTAATTTTAGTCGTAAGTATTTCACAACTTTCTTACATGACTCCTTAATTGCTTAAATTATTGTCATTAGACAAATTAACCATATATTTATAATACTATCTTCTTTAATAATTTAATATATCATTACTCATATTATTATCGTCGCCCAGCGCATCTATTATTCTCATGCCGCTTACAAATATCAAAGCAAAGAAGATAGAAGGAGAGAAAAATAGAAAGAGAAAAGAGAAAAAGAGAGAAAAAAAAGAAGAGAGAGAAAAAGAGAGAGAGTGAGAGAGAAAGAGAAAGAGTAGGAGAGAGAGAAAGAGAGAATCAGTATAATGCATATAGTCAAGGGTGTATGGTAGTCATCGAAGAGAAAGAGTGGTAACATGGTCGAATGGAGAGTGATTGAATGGTTGAATGGTATGGTATGCGCACCTCTTCCTCTCTCTTAAGCTTCCGCACCTGAGCAAGTGGCCAGTGTCACCCCTGCGTCCTCCGCCGCCGCCCATCCCGCCCCTGGCACCGGCCTGCCATGGGCTGTCCTCGTACCGATACGTCTTTGATCTGATTAGGGGTGCGCAACTGCAGGAGAGCTTGTTGCCCATTCTAACTGCTCTTATTCCGGCTTAGATCCCGCCACCTGCCTGCCCCGCCGCCACACCACCACCACCACCACCACCACCGTTCTGCCTGCGTCACCACCACCCTGTACTCGTGATGCCCGTTCGTGTTTCCGGCTCGACACGCCTTAGCACGTATCCGCCCGTCCTGTCCTCCCCGTTCCTCAGGATATCCGGCCTGATCCTTCTCGCTGCGTCTATATATTTTTCCCTTTCTCTATCTCTCTCCGTCTCACCCCCTTCGGTCCCTCTTTGACACACTTTCGCGGGGCTGGCTCGTACGGCTTGTCTCTGTCGACTTTTGGCACCGATTTCCACGACGCCGACCACGGTCGGCGGTTTGACGTTGCTTTTTTTGCGCGTTTTGATCCTCGATTCGTGTGTGTTATTGGGAAGCACTGTGTGTAATAGAGACGATCCCAGAGTTATCGGAGAGTGGAAAGAGGTATCTTTATTGTCACATCATTGCAGACGTCGATAGTCATCAGCTCGTCCCTGGCATGATCGCTGCGAACAGACACGAATTGATTAGTCGTAAGGAAAATCATTTTAGTAACTTACAAATTATTTACTTTTGCGTGCAAGAAAATTTTTTGTGATTTATATTTTTGGAAAATATTATTTTTCTGTAACGCAATTATGTAGCATTTAATTTAGTAAAAATAAATTATTTTAATGAAATACATATTCACGCATATAACACATTGCATGTAGTTCTATGTTATTGTCCAATAATTAATTCATTTGTGATATATTTTATAGTAAACTTAAACTATTTTGCATGTTTTATGACATGAGCTAATATGCAATAAACTAGCTTTTAAATTAATGTAGAATCACATGTGCATTGCGTATTAAAATTTACTAGTTTCAAGTAGTGGTAACAGACGTTAAGATCAGACTGACGATCACATTTCTTCTTTTTATGTACAGTTCAATTTTTCATTAATTATTTACAAATCTAGCTTATTATTCAATAGTAATATTTATGTTATATCCATATTTAATGTAACAAATAATTTAAATCAGCCATTTGTAAAATTATACAAATACATTTAACTAATCGCAGTTTAATTAGTGGTAACGGTCAGCTTTGGTCAGACACAAACAAAAATTAAATTATTTATCAATTAAAGTTACACAGAAAGCATTGTTTCCAAAAGAATAAATAGACTAATAAGTTTAAAAATTACAGAGAAAATTATAAACTTTTGCTCAGCTCAATATATGACAAGTATAGATGAGTTTGAGGATACGGCTGACCATACAGCCGTCGTAATCACTTAGGAATCAGACAGACCTCGTCAATCCAATTTACATAAGTTGCAAGTTCGCTCTCAAGTTTATTAACATATTAGCGATATTGAATTTTTCAACAAACTAATTTATAATACTATGAATATCTATCAGCTTCGGAGATGCGTCGGGGATCAATTAAACTTCGGTAAACTAAACCCATCTCGGGCGAACTTTCGGGAGGATATAAGCTACCACTCGCCCCGTTCATCCCGGCTAAAATTTCCCGATGTTAAATAACTTTAGCAACGCTCGCTCCGTTAGTTCTTTTACCATTTTCTCACATTCCATTCACGTTTCTTGACGACGTATACCTTCACGACGTGCTATCGATTAGCGAGCGCGATTTTATCGTGGCGTTCGGCCCAAGCCGTCAACGTCAGAGGGGAGGTCAACAGCGCGAGGCATTGTGCAGATGTGTCGCGGATAATAAAAGGGGTAGCGCCACCGGAGGGTTACTGAACCGCTCTTGTCGGTCACGCAATACATCATTTCTTTCCGAGGGTGCTCTCGACAATGCCGAAGCATTCTGGGCCCTCGCAATGTTCATCTAGCATCCATTACAAGAAAATAGGGAAGTCTGGATCCTCTGGATCCAGGTTGAACATTCCTATTGGAGATACCAATGCAGTTGGCAGTTATTTTCAATCGTGTGCTCGTTCTACATATGTACGTGCAAAATTGGCACGTGAACAATCGTCCCAGTCGTTTAAAGATACGTCCAGCGATGCGTTCATCGTTGTAACATTAATCTTCTTGATAATTTCAGATGTCAATATAACAATACATAAGGGTGTCTAATAATTATTACGATAGCTTTTTAATAACAATGCGCCATGAACAGTGGATGCTACCAAAGATAAATTATTATATGTTAAATGAAACAGATTACATAGGTATAGGACTCTCTTTCATTAATTGGTCATCCACCTCTACAACCAACCAGACTCGGTAAACTTCACACGTTGTTTCCGTGCCTGGGCAGCCGAGCCGAAGGCGGAAAATTATTTTTAGACCGAACGGCTGTCGTTACCTAAGCTTTTTACATCATCGGGCCTCCGTCTGGGCAAAAGCGCGGATTCACGAGCGACGCGTGTATGCCGCTTAATTGGATGAGAGACCCGCGATTAGAGAGAGGATAAATGTCAAACGGTGCGTGCACCCATGACCACCGGGTCTCAAAGGATTAATTATGGGCGACGGGGACGGCGGAAAATCGCGGTTGTGTGTCTGCCGTCTGCAAAAATCACAACAACGCTGCCTCCACCGTTGTCGTCGTCATCGTAATCGGCATGCACGAGCGGACCGAGAACAAGTATATCGGGACGTGCAGAAAGGGGGAGAATGAGGGCTCCTGAATCACCAGTGATTTGCCCGATAAATACGATCGGCGTGGGCGTAGCATCGAGTGAAGACACGTAGGGAGGAAGCCGTAGTCAAGCTTGGGGGTCCGCTCGTCACCCGAGACGAAAGCCGGGACATGAAAGGTAGGTGTACGGCCGACGTTAGACGTGGATGTGAAGGTAAAGAGAGAGAGAGAGAGGATTCTCTAAACACTATATCGATTTCGGCGGCGATGCGGTTACGCGTCGTCCGTGGCTAAACATGAATGGCGGGTGCGCGTTTGTGCTATTCGTTCGTGTGAAACCGGACCTCCATGGTGTTGAGCACTGTCGTATGTCCGACAGTCCAAGTGAGCCGGAGGATTATCTGTTCTTACTCCGCCCGGCCGCGTTTGACTGGTGGACACGCTACTTGCGGCAATTAAACTCGTAAATTCTTGGTGAATATGTAAAATGGAATATTAGAATATTTGAAATTAAAAAGAATATTAATATTAATATATTATAAGAATATTAATTATTAATTACAGAGATTTTTATTGCGATGAAAGAGAGATAGAAAGATTTAAAATAATTTTTAAAAATTTAAATATTGTACAATATATGTGATTTAAATACATAGAGTATAATTGTTTAAAAAAAACTTGTGTATCTGATTCTTCACAAGCTTAAAATTAGCCTTTGCAATAGGAGCGTTTTTACCAATCAAACGCGACTAATTAGAATGAAGATAAACAATTGTTTCTTTCTTATTCACTTAGAATTTTGATAGATAGTTTAATGTGAATGATATGAACGAAAAGACTTAATATGTTCAACAATATTAAAGTCAATCGAACGTTCATTTCGAGTTATATATTTTTTTTCCTAAGACTTACGAGGGAAAAAAAGAAAATAATTAATGCCTAGATATCCTTCCATTGTTATCGATTCACAGAACTGATACCAGCACGTGTCCAAACAGCAACCTTTCATGTTGCCTGCCTACGTCGATAATCAAATTGGAACATTAGGTAAAACTATCACGCATCAAATATATCTATGTATTTTCTTTTAGAATGCATATCTCGTAATTTCATCGCCAATTTAAAAAAGAAAACGCATTTACTTCTAGCACAAAAAAAGACCAGGAAGATTTTATATCTTTCCGCAAAGATCGTCCGTTAAAATTAATTTAACATATATCATATTATCAATAATCATTAAATTCAAGATACGAAAAGAGAATCAGGGTTGTATTCACCGATATTCGTTCCTCTCTCTCATTCCTGTAGAAAGTGGAGATATTTTTAAAACTGAATATTCCCGTCACTAAACTGGACAAAACGCCGCACAGGACTGCAAGAGAGTCATAGAGAATTCATACACTTCCTCCAGGACGCACAGAAAGAAAATTGAGGATAGAGCCAACGCCTTCACTTCACTTGGTGGGTTTTATCAACTCAAGTCTTTATCCGTAGATGTATTTGCGAACCGAAGATCTTTTCGGATAACTGTAAAGAAGGACACACCGTGACACTGAGCAAAAATCGAAAACATCAAGAGATTAGATACATATTTTCACTGGTATTTACATTGACCCTCGAGGTATCCGTGTCTGCGATACTGGTCAGATACCTTCACCGAATCGAAACTCCGCACAAACGTGCCGAAGGTCACGGGAGCTTCATGTCGTTTCTTCCTGTGGGAAGCGCGGACGGAGAAGCGGCGCGAAGGTGAGCCAACGCCTTCGTATCTAGCCTCGTGATCGTTATCGACTCGCAGAGCTGATACCTGGGACGTGTCCTCAGACAGAGATCTTTCCGGAACGAGACAACAACATCAGCGAGGGATTAGATTATATCCAGGTATCCAGTCCTCTCCTCCTTGAGGGTGGAGGCTGCTCGCAGCCGCCGCGGCAACGCCTCTTCTGACACGTCAACGTTAGGTACGAGAAGTAAGTAGGTAGATACGTGGAGAGAGAAGGAGAGAGAAATAGAAATAGAAAGAGAGAGAGAGAGAAAGAGAACGGGTCACGGTTAGAGGTACACGTCGCTCCCTCGTCGCGAAGCGGTCACGGGGAGACGCGGAAAGCGGAAGCGGGAGCGGACGGAGAGGTGCGACTCCGCCTAGTCGCGCGCGCGAGAAGCACCTCACCCTGGGTAAACACACTGCGGGATGCACCACTACCACCACCACCAACCATCACCACCAAACGGCACCACTACCCATCACCACTACCAGAACAGCACCGGTGTATACGTACGATCAACGCCCCGCGCCACCCACCACCTTACCGACGAAGGGAGAGAACGTCTCTCCTGTGTTTCCCGTCTCTCCCGGCCTTTCGTCGTATTTCCGCCCTGGTCCCTTATTTTCTCTCGACGTCTCTAACCGTCTATCTAACATCTATAGCTATATTCTATTTATCTACCTCTCTTTTTCTGCATTTTTCTCTTTCTCTCTCACTCTTCGTCTTTCTATTATCTGCTGTTACACCCTTTTATCCTCCACCAACCCTCTCGCCCGTCCGCGTGACGATGACTCACACTCACCGACACGGCGACGCTTCCTCCTCGGCTTCCTAGACACTCGGCTGAACAGACCGGCGCGGCGTCTCGACCAGCCGCTCCCGAGAGGAGGAGCCCTGGTCTGGGTGCCGCGGGCGAGAGTCCTCTCGCGACGACACCACCACCGCGGCGAGGAGAGACAAACGGAGAACAGTTCGAGAGGGATGCTGGAAGCGCCGCGCACGACAGTCGGAGAGAAGGTCGTGGGCGGCGGCGGCGACGGCGACGACGGGGTACGGGGACGGCGCGGCGGGGCCGAAGGATTACGTGGCCCTCGCGGTAGCCCGTGGGAAGGGGGAGACGGTCCCGGGGGGAAAACTGGGATGAGGCACGGTATCCACCCTATTCTCAACGAGAAGGAGAGGGAAAGAAAGACGGAATAAGAAATAGGAGAGAAGAAGATGGAGGGAGAGAGAGGGAGATCCTCGCGAAACCTACCGGGACAAGACGCGACGAACGATCGGAGAAAACTACCCGGGTGCCGCTCCCGAAGGCACTCCCCCCGGTCGCAGTTGTTGTCGCTGTTGTCGCTACTGCTGCTGCTGGCTACTGGTTGCTGGCCGCTGCTACTGCTATCTCGTCGCTCGCTGACTCGCTCTCCCCCTCGTTGCCGTGGCTGGCGACGGGCCCCCGAACCTCGCCGTGCGATCACGCTTCCGGTCTTTCGCGGGAAATCCTCGCGGACGACGTAGCCATGGATACTGCAGGATCCGGCAGGGAGAGGCGACTGCCCCGTCGCGCGCGCACCCCGTTCCCCGGCCCCGGCCCCCACCTGTTCCCCGTCGCCGCCGCCACCCTCCCAGCGCGCACCCCCTGCCTCCGCCGCGATGCGCGCCCCACGGGCCGAAAATGTCAATATCCTCTCTCGCGTTGCGCCCGCGATGCGCCCCCTCCTCGCGCACCGTCCACCCACCCACCCACCCTCCCGTTACGCGGCGCGACGTGCCGCGCCGATGCGCCCCACTATACGCGCCCTCATCTCCCGCCAACCCCTTTTCGCAACTCCATCTCAATTCGCTCCCTCTTTCTCTCCGTCCTCCTTCGCTGTAGTACCCCGCGGCGATTCTCTCTCTCTCTCTCTCTCTCTCTCTCTGTCTCTCTGTCTCCTTCTCTCTCGCGCGCGCGTAGCCAAGACCGTCTCCCTCACCACTCAGGGGTGAGACTACGATCGCGAGAACCCTTAAACTATTGTTATACGGACAGGAACTAAATAATGAGAAATGGATCGGCAACGAGAAAATATCTCGACGTTCGTTACTAATTAGAGATAGACTTTGATTTATGCATTATTTAGCGGGAGGGTTTCTGTTTCGCGCGCATTCCGACAGCCTTAAACACGACCCTGCGACTCGCGCCCTTTCGCATCGCCGCCCTCGTCGCTCGCTCGCTCGGTCTGTTTCCCTTAGCCGAGATCTCGAAGCCCTTTTCCGTTTTTTTTCCCCCCTCGAGCCGAGAAACGGGTCACATGACGGAAGGGTGGCTTCTCTAGGGACTTGCTCTCTTTTCTCTTGGAAGCGTTTCGCGTATCTTCTCGCGTGACGAGCGCACATGGATCCCCGTCGATCGATTCCGCGCTCTCCGCTTATCGTAGCCACGCAAAGGGCTGACCGGTGCTCTCGTCCTCGTCCTCGTTGTCGGCATCACCGTCGTCGCTGTCAAGCCGCTTGACGAGTAACCATAGCGATCGGCGATCGATGCGAGGCACGCGCGCGCCGACCATCCGGAGGGGACCCAGCATCCGCGGGAGTCGTCGTATCCTGCGCCGCGATTT
This sequence comes from Temnothorax curvispinosus, assembly GCF_003070985.1. NCBI lineage: Eukaryota > Metazoa > Arthropoda > Insecta > Hymenoptera > Formicidae > Temnothorax > Temnothorax curvispinosus. The sequence continues at coordinate 387,363 of NW_020218133.1, read as the reverse complement.
TATTTCGCCGTCTAATCGCCTAATACTAATGCAATTTAACGTGTTACGCAGTTCTAACGCGTAATTCGTGCGATTTGGCGAACGTACCATCTGCCTTTTCTAAATACAAATAACGATATCTGAATTGGCATTTTTTGTACAAAGAATATCTTAATAATTGTTATAAATAATTCTGGTTACTTTCTTTCCCTCTAGTCTCTCCTTTCTTCATTTTTCCCCTTCGTAATAGTCGCGATAAGCAAAGAGGATAGATAGATACGTCTCCTATAGCAAAAACACGCCACGTCTGACTAGAAACGGACCTCTTCCACTTGCAGATCAACTCGAAAGTTTTTCCATCTCAAGAACCACTTTTGCAATAAAAGTTTTTATTGAGAGCGAAAGAGAATGAAAATAGAGTTATTTTAAAATTAAATAAACTATGAATTATATTAATTTTAAATATATATTTGTCAATGTCTCATTTTGCATATTTATATCGATCCGGAAACTGTCGAGAAAAATTTCTAAAGTTACAATGATCGATTTTTAAATGCAATACTGATTTTTATTTGCTGATTTATAATATTTCCACCATTTAAGCAATAAATAATGTATTCGTGATAAAACTTTATTCTGTTTTAAGAAAGAGAACAGCAAACGTATATAAAACACGGAATGCAGCTCTATTAATTGCATTTTGTGCATTGCTCGCTTTTCTTCTTTAAAAAAGGTAAAACAGGGCTGAGAAGCACGTGTTTTATTTTTAAACGCAAAGTGGAAAAAGACGAGTCAGACAGGCTTTTAAATCGATTCGAGTGACACGTGACGCCCGTGACGGATCGTCCGGAGCAGTCCGGAGCATCTATTCGACGATGTAAATCAAAATGCGCGATTTTGTCCCATTATCTCATTTTCTCTCATCTACTTGTGCTCTTCTCATCTAACCTGAAAACGCATAAAAATTAACAACGCAGATGTTAAGTGTTCAAAAGTAAACAAGGGGAAAACCTCGTGTTTACGGGTGTATTCCTAACCTCCAATATCGTTTGACGCAGCATCGTATTCGCGAGAGAGATGCTGCAAAAGGCGATTCTAGGACTAAGGTGCACCGTTCGAACGGTGCACCTTCGCTCTCTTCGCTTTCTGTGGGGGCTGTCGGTCGATGTTAAGGAGAATCCAGGCGACAGGATGCAAGCCTGGCAGATACACTCATATAATGGCCTGGAGGATCTGAGACTCTCTAACGTCAGGGTGCCGGTGATCACGAATCCCACTGACGTCCTGGTGAAGATCGAAGCAGCTAGTGTGAATCCCATCGACGTCGCGATGACGGGTACTCTATTCCTGTTCGATTTCGTGTGTGTCTTCTGTCTTGAAAGTGGCGTATGAAATTTAAAGTTGACACATGTGTGACTGCAAGTCAATGTTACAATCTGTAGCTCTGAACGTGTATAGATAATTTGCTTGAACGTGTATAGAGATATAATTAACTTGTATGAGTTTTGCATATTGCATTATACAAGCCATATAAATATCTAGATTAATACCAGGATATTTTAATTTTGGTTTCTCATTAATCCTTAAGTTGTGTCACTTATAAATTCTTAATCGCTACTTTTACTACTGACACAAGATTGGTGTAATTCTGTAACGTTTAAAAATGACAATAAAAAGACTTTCTTTTTATTGCAGATGGTTATGGTAATACTCTCCTGAATGTTATGCGTAAAACCAAAAGTTTGACCTCTGGACCCTGGGGCCAACTCCAAGAATTAGATTTGCCACTGACATTGGGTAGAGACTTCGCAGGGGTGGTTGTATCAAAAGGATATGATGTAGGCGACAGGTTTAAACTAGGCGAGGAAGTTTGGGGTGTGGTTCCGATTGAACAACAGGGCTGTCATGCGAATTACGTTGTGGTTAACAGTAGCTTAGTAAGGCACATTTCATTCTTAATATATTAAATATTCAGACAAATATATAACTTGCGATTACAGCATTATCTATTTTTCTCGCAAGGTAAATCCACGCCCTCCGAAATTGTCTTATATCGAGGCTGCGAGTATCCTGTACGCCGGACTGACTGCGTGGTCCGCACTGTGGATCACAGGCGGGCTATGTTACAAAACGACGATGGCTACGAGATTGAACAGACGCGTCCTGGTCATGGGAGGTTCGGGTGGAGTCGGTACTTTGGCTATACAGCTGCTAAAAGCTTGGGACATGCATGTAAATATTTAATCTGTATATATTGCATTAGGGCGTCGGCGACGTGTAAAGCATCAAATTTGTTTAGGTAATCAGCACGTGCAGTAGTGACGCTGTAGAGATGCTGCAGAATTTAGGTGCCGATACTGTCATTGATTATAAACAAGACGATGCCGATGCAGACATTTTTTCAGAGGGACCGTAAGTTTTATAGTAAAATACACTGTAATAAATATAATGTATATGTTACATGTACGATTATTACATTTGTAAGCAGGTATGACATCATCTTAGATTGCGCGAATCAAGGGCCAGAGTATGTCAGAATGAAAGGATATCCGCACAATACTTACATAGCATTAAATTCGCCACTGTTAAAAAATGTTGATCATCATGGGCTAATCGTAGGAATGGCACAGAACCTTGGAGATCTTTTGAAGTTCAATATTCCAAAGGAAGGAAACAAAAGTTGTGTTAAATGGGGATTTTTTATGCCCTCCCAGACAGGGATTAATGTTCTCCAAGAGTTTGTCGAGAACGAAAAGGTGTGTACAGGAATTCTTGACATGCTTTTATCTCTTACTAGAGATTCTGTAATTTTATATTCTGTGGTTTGCAGATCACACCTGTCGTTCAGCAAGTATACCCTTTTCAAGATTTGCCACAGGCATATGAGAGACTTAAGCAAGGCCATTTAAGAGGCAAACTAGTAATTGACATGAGATAGTAAACAGTATTAAATATACTAATGTATATATAAAATTAATATATTTTTTGCAAATAGTGTGGTGGTGCTTATCAGCAATAAATAATTATGTTCTACATAACGTTTTAGTATTTGTCATACTCTTCATGTCCTGTATGCCATTACCGGAAAAAACTTTTTCTACAACTTCCGTCCAACAGTTTGTCGCAAGTTCTGTGGCCCTTTCTGCACCTTCCTTCAAAATCTTATCTAAATAGGCGGGTTCTTTGGTTAATTTCAATATATCCTCACGAATTGGAGATAATTTTTCTATCACTACATCTGCCACCACCAATTTGTACCTATTAAAAACCAAAATAAGTCATAATAATCCATTTATGAAAGTTTCCGGAAGTAATCACTTTTTCTGAATGAATATTATAAAATAAGATATAATGTTCATCAAATACACTTACTGTCCTGTATTTAAACCTTCGGCCTCCTTACATATTTCCTCCGGGGTCTTCCCGGTGAACAAAGAATGTATATTAATCAAATTGGCCACTGCTGGTCGTTTTTCCGGCTCGTAAGTCACTTCGGACGTAAAGTCGGTAATAGCTTTTTTCAGTTTGTTCAACAGCACATCAGGTTCATCCAAGATGTTTAACCTGGACTTGGAATCTGTGTGTGATTTTGACATTTTTTTCGTAGGGTCACGTAAAGACTTTATTCTCTGGCTCGGACCATCTTAAAGCATAAAAATTTTACTCGTTAGTCGATATATATCTTCAAAATCAAAATTAACGCGATTAAATTTCGGAAATTACTGCTTCAGAAACTTACCACTAATAAGGGTATGTGGTATCGGGAAGGTTTGTCCAAACTGTCTGTTAAATATCTGCGCTAAGTCTTGTGCCAATTGAATATGCTGAGCTTGATCTTGTCCAACGGGAACGTGCGTTGCTCTGAAGAAAAAATCTTCGTATATACTTCATTGCAGTGCATAAAAATTAATGGGATAATTTTCAATTATATTAGTACTTCAGGAGACCAATTTAATAAACTCTGAAATAAATATATACCTATTATATGTATATTCACATGTTTTGACTTCTAGATTCATCTCCTGAAGTATTGACATATAATTAAAAATTAATTTACATATCAAGATACTTGCTTGTACAATAATATATCAGCTGCTTGTAGAACGGGGTAAATGTACAAGCCTAGAGGCACATTCTTCAAAGATTCGCTTTTTTCCTTGAATTGTGGTAGGTGCGCCAGCCTCGCCATGGTCGTGATGCAGCACAAGATCCAACATAGTTCCGCATGCATCGATACGTCGGACTGTCGAAACAAGATACTCCTCTTGAAGTCTACGCCACACGCTATCAGGGTTGCGGTTGTCAGTAGAATATTCTCTCTCAATGTTTGAGGATTCTACAAATTGCATATTGTCAACGGGCGATAACGATGGAATATATAAACTTGATCTACCGTGATTTTACTTGGGGCAAAGTGATGGAATGCAAATCCGCTATGCTGCACATAACTGCTTCGCCGGAGTCCTGCAATTCCACCCATCTCCCAATGGCACCGAAGTAATTTCCCAAATGTACGATTCCCGTAGGCTGAATTCCGGAGAATATCCTCTTTGGATACTTAATCTGCGTTGCCTGCAAAACATAGAAGAGCAAATGTAGCACGAATTACACTACACTAACCAATTTTCCATTAAATAATCAACTTAATATAAATAAAACTTTCCTTAAAATGTAATAATTCTTGTAGTGCTTTAAACACGTTTGTATAATTAATTAAGCACTAATTTTATCTATCTCACAAGAATTAATTGTTTCAGTTATAAAGTGAAATTAGATGACAAAACATAATCGAACCTGCTTGCTACATTTTCTGAAACCCTCGGGCTTCGCTAACCGAGTTCTTCCCAGACGAGCATTCTCAGCTCGAAATATTTTCAGCATGTTTCAAATAATATCGACTTTATTAACTTTTCTTTCAATTATCCCTCGGGTGAAGGAAATTAAAGCCTTCTGCTTCTCCTTTAGGTAACACGACACAGGTCTAGTTTAATAACTATTTTTAATCCTTTCTTCTTTAAATTCTTAAACGGATTATTAATCCTTGCGGATCTTTAATCTTCAAATTTCTCTTTAAACAGGGAATCCGCCTCTTAATCGAGAGATATGCGGGATGAAGACCGGGGATCGAACCACGCGACTTTATTAAATGATCAACGTGTCGAATGTGAGGTTAAGGGCCGGTCGTTCCAACTTGTTCGTAAACTAAATAGTTAAATTATATGTATTGTCTTTGTCCTTCCTTCAAATTAGACAAAGATAGACATATGATTTTAACTATTAGTTAGTTCACTAACAGAAAAGAACAACCGGCCCTTCAAGACACCGCGATTATCCTACATGAATTCGATTACCTGCACTGCTCCTGCACTACAGGGCACAGGGTTCGTTGTAGCTGCACTTTTTGTACGTTTGTCTTTTCTCCTTTTTTATCCAACGCCAATTTATATATTTGTCTCATTTTAGGTGTAGAAAGTATAATGCAGAGCAGCTACGAAAAACAGAATTTATATTGCGCTTGCCGCTATACGTAAAGATATCGGAAAGATATCTTACGAGAAAATACAATATAATTAACGAAACAAAGCAACCGCTAAATGTTAAGCTTATTTGTTTAAAGAAAATTGATATGTAATAATTTTCAAATGCAGAAAGCGCAGATAAAACATTTATTGGTTGCGCCAGTTCTGCCAATGTTTCAGCCAATCGCAAACGGCCTTTCAAATTCGAAATCCATACGCATTAGCGACAATTAATTTCTAACAATCGTATGTGCATTTGCAAAAAGCAAGTAGAAGTTGGCTCTTACTTTCCGTCCAAAGTACGAGAAATAATAAGCGGACGGAGAAATACATTTCGAGACTCATAATTAAGAAAAAAAAGTTCACATTTAATGAGAATGGTTCACATCAAATACGAATGGTTCTTGAATCATATAATTTTTTAAATAAAACCAGTTATTTTTTTCGAGAACGGTTAATTACGAAAAGTTAAAGTATCAGTTAATTTTACAGTCTAAATTATATAAAAGGAGATGTTTTGCGACTAGCGCAATTAATAAATCGCTCGTCTTGTTATCGCCTTTACTTATTTGATCGATTAATCTGTTTTTTATGGTAAAAGTAAATTTATAAAAATACAGATATCGTTTCGTCTCCTCATTTCACACGCGAAATCATATTTCATCGCAGAACAATATCTCATTTTCTACGTCCGATTGAAAGCTAATTATGGTCTCCACCGTGAAAATCTTCAACGTCACTGTCCCGCAAAAGGACGATCTCTGCTGCGCGATCTGCAAGATCGTGAATTCCGAGAACGATCCCATGCACATGATCTATTCTGAACATTGTGGAAACAAGCTCAAGTGTCGGCACGTATAACAACGATATGATTAGTATTATATAGTATACAATTAATATTATATACGATCAGTATTATATACGTTTCCATCGTTTCCAATCCTGTTGGCACATTTCGCGAATTTAAAGCGAAAGATCATTGATTTCCAACGAGTTCGTCCGCCTCGATCTTAATTAAGGAAATGTCGATTTTCAGGCAATTTCTTCGAGAGACTCCCCAGGCGATGGCCGCCCCGATAACTAATCGGAAACTACTCGGGGCCGGCGGTTCCCTTTACATTATCGTCACCAAGGACCTTTTCGAAAGTTGTACCTTCCGGGACCATTGTGACGCCCACGACATACAGGTGGTACGTGTCCGCAAAGACTCATCGTGGCTTTGCTGTCTCTCCGCAAAATGTAGGATCTCTCCGCGAGATCAATCTTCCTCGTTATAATCTCGACATGCAAATATTACGCAGATGGATCTACTCGACCCCGTTCCGACTTACGTTTACAAGGCGTGTCTACTCCACACAGTGGAATACAACCTGGCACCGCAGTGGAACAAAGTCGGGCTGTACCTCGTCGAGGGACAAGATTTTCTCAGCTCAACGGGAAGCGTCAAAGCGATCACGCTGAATATCAAAGACATTCGCGGTACGATCCCTGATTTCAAAAATATAATAGCGTTAGATATGCAGTATAGTTATGCAGCTATTATATAGTTTTTGCATATGCACAGAGATATACAAAGGTTTCTTTAACATAAAAGAATAGAATAAATTAGATTATTATATGTAGAAGATTTAGAGCGTTAAATAGATATCTATTTAACGCTCTAAATCTACAGCTATATAGCTGTAAATTAAAAGAGATAAATATTGCAGACAACAGCGCTCAGTTTCACGTGGAAGCTGTAAATCTCAAAATACCATTCTTAAGACTGAATACCATGCGTCCTCTTCAACATGATTTGCAGCCGCCAGTACGCGTCCTACCGAGGTAAAAAATAATGTGGAAATTCTATGAATGTCGCTAATATAAATCGTTGTTATAAAATAAATTCTATGCCAGTCTTTATATTATAATTAATCACTTAAATGTATAAATTACTGCGTCTAACAATTCTGTAAACACCTACTTGTAGCTTGAAAATGGCGAATGTGTTGAGCATATCGAGAGAAATTAAGAAAAAGTACCTGTTCAAGGATTACGAGGACCTGCGCGCGTATTGGAAAAATATGGTGCAAATCTTTTAATAACTCATCAAAACTAATATCTCCTAAGCATAATTTTATCGATTTTGTTAACGTATTGCTATTCCCGCTGAAATAAAAATTAGCTTTAATGTACAAAAAATAATTGATTCTTCGAAAATAGATTTGATCAAGTTATTTGCTAATATTATTAATCGGCAAATATAACTTTGTATTTGTAAACTATTATAAGGAGCAATTTGATCTCGTTATTTTAGCACGGCTATATATTGCCAGATTACGAGGAAGGACTCTTATTTTACGATCTCGAGTTCTTCTATTTCAAGTCAAGCATTTTCGTATATCCTGAAACGTGCTTGACCTCAGGACCTCTACAAATTCTTCCGCTTACGATGGATCCGGTATCCAGGATTTACAAATTTGCGGGAGATCTGAGAGGAAGAGTGACGAAATTATGCGGGCAGCAATTGGACGTATGCCCGGTGGTAAGAATAGGAACTGCATATATCCATTATATCTATTTTCGTTTTTGGGTTCTCTCGATAAACTTCTCGCTATCAATTCTTACAGCTTAAAGCTTAAACTAATATATTTCATTTTCTACGTGTAAAATAGCATGTTAATTGCTACTATCATTTACAAGAATCAATATAATATAATTAAGGGAAACAAAAATATGTTTAAGAGAAACACATTTTTGATACGATATATTAAATACAATAGATGTCTAAATCTAAATAAAATTACAAAAATCAGATTAAATCTGTACGCCTGATAACTGTTCTTATATTTTACTTAATGCATAATTGATTTTGCAGAATACGTATGAAGCAGCTGTTATAGCTTGTACACCGATGTTACCAAGGGTTAATAAATTTTCAGCCCGCGATACAGGATATGGTACAAGATCAAGAATTAGCAGCGTGACGCCTTTGCCTCGGGCAATTGCGTGCGATATTCCCACAAAACGGTCGCGATTATCACTACCAGGGATTAATGATTCTCTTACGTGCAAGACCGAGATTGACGATTTCGATTTAGCAATCGGTCCAACGTGTTCAACGAGTAATTTTGATAAATTGCTTAAAACTGCTGGTAGTATTTCAACGGTATTGTACGACGCAGATAGTGCTGTGGCCAGCAAACCAATTGTACAGAAAGATGAAAGCAACTCGCATTATTTTAAGCAAGAAAAATCCGAGAGCAAACCTATGGTGGTAAATATGTTATACAAGCAAATTTATAGTAATTTTTTATATAATAAGGAAACAATTAATAACGATTTATATTGCGTCGAAGGAGTTGACGGAAAAAGAAGAGAAGCCCGATAAACAAAAACTAAAGGAAAAATTGTTAAGGAACTTTTAAGAAAATATTCTTGCGATTTGCCGTCTCAATAACAATTATTATTACTCGTTTTTTTATATCTAAAACATAGTATTATATCACAATTTGTATAACAAGAAAATATCTTTGATTGAATTATTAGAGAATTAATTTTATAAATCAGAATAAATAAATAAAAGTTATAAATTATAAATTAATTTCATTATAAATAACTTATCTCTTAGAACACACATAAGCAGAAAGATCATAATGCGTTAAAATTTCCGATTAAAAAACAGCAACAAATTGTATTCGTATCAATTCGTATAAATAAAAATGATCAAATATTAATATGTTTTATGGTTAATACATTCCTTTATTGCCTCCAGCAAGTCGCGTCTGTCTCTTTCGTACTCGATACCGATCTCTATCAAGTCTTTATCCTTAAGTGTTAAAAATAGGTCAAAGTCCACCTAGAATAAAACAAAACGAATCGTGTATGTACAATTTTAAAATTATGACACTCAAAATATATGAGTTAAGTTATTATAATTGTAAGGAGTAATATTATGTTGGCCAATAAGTCCGTGCGATTTTTACTTATAAATGTTACTTATAAATAACTGCACGGACTCATTGGCCAACCTAATACTATCGTTTTATCTACTTTTCAACATTTTTCATGTACAATTTCTTTAGAAACATACTTCTTCTTTGAGAAATACAGAGCTGTGGTGGCTGAGTCCGAAACGTTTTAGTACCATAATCATTTTCGTCTGTGGCCAGTTCAAGAGCATTCCTTTCGGTGGCGTTTTGCAACGCGGCGGCGTCGGGGTATTTTCGCCAAACACGTCCTCCTCGTTAACGTCCGGAGGCACATGGGGCGATTTGACTGGGCTGAATTCGGGCGTGAACCCGAGAGTGGCATTAAAATTGCACGAGAGATTCTTCATGTCAATATCCGTAGGTCGTACCGACTGTAATCTGCAAAGAATCGAATTTGTTTCATTAATATATCTTAGATATACACAATATAGAAATAATGTCTTAACGATCATTTATTCAATGTGAAAAAGGTAAATAATTATTGAACTTGTTACTGCCTTTCTACCTTTGAAGTACAGCCAGAGATGATTCAGGCTGATCCTTGCTCGTCGCAGAACGTTTTTCCAAATCATTTTCCGTTGAATCTTCGTTTGCATTTTGGGAAAGAATATCTGATTTCTCTATAAAACTGCCCTTCTCAAAATCGGCGACTTTCGGAAACATAAACATGTCGTACGTTAAGTTCGGTGATATTTGCTTGTCGGATTCCCTAACTACGGTTAACAGGTGCAGCTTGAGTTTTTCTCCTTTACTCTGGTCGTCATTTAAAGTAGAACGATCCTCCGTCGTACTATCAATGTCCTGTTCGCTTAACACTTCGATGTTATCCGACGTATCATTCCAATAGTCATCCGTGGGAAGTTCTTCGGTCGCCAAAGTGGCTATTTCCGGTACCGTGGAACGTTTCATCATGGTGCGAGTGTACCCATCTATGCTCAAAACACAAGTTTCTTAGATGTAGTTTCTTTACGTTTTATTTCAAACGGATAATGATAGAGAAAATGGAAAAGCATAAAAATTACAATTGATGAGAACCAATTATGCTTTCTTTTTTAATACGACTAAATTCTGTGATGCAATATAAAAGTAATTAATATTTTATCAAATTTTTAGTTATAATAGTGTAAAGAATATGCCATATTCATTTTTTACATAACATAGTTGGGTCAATGGATCATAAATGTAAGTTTTATTATAAATGTTGGTTCATGAATCTTATAAAGAAAAATAATCTAACTGGTAGTCGAGGACGGCATGCCTAATTCCAATAGTCTTAGGAACAGCTCCTTGTCGTTCTTCATGGCAGCCACGCATAGTGGAGTAATGTCATCATTAACTGTGCTCGCCAATGCGTCCGGGCAGGCGTTGTACACCGTTTCGAACATCTCCTTACTTATCGCAGCGGCTAATGCGAGGACTGACATACCTATGGTAATTTAAAACAAGAAGTCTTTCAAAATAGCATAGCGTCACAGAGCTTTGGTTTCTCATTTCAACGTCACTATTCTCTCTTTCTCAATTCAACCGCATTAATAATACAGTGTTCCTAATCTTTACGCAAGATGACTTATATTATTTTTTCCTCAGAAAATCTCGCTTTAAAGATATCAATGCAGACGTTTTAAAATTGTCATTTTGATCCTGAGCATTAACTGTAATTATAAATAGCTGCTCGCTTACCGAGATAAGTCATTTGATTAACGCCGGCGTTTTTCTCTAAAAGTAATTTCACAGTGTCGACATTCCCATTACGAATTGCTTGCATCAGCGGAGTCCAGCCAAATTTATTCTTCCTATCTACGACACGGCAGTTCTCCTTCTGGTCCAAAATTTCCCTCACGATCCCGAGACAACCGTTCGCCGCGCTTACATGCAGCAGATTCTCATCGTAGTTGTTTACAGCGTTCAAAGTGTATCCTTCAAGAAAATTGTCATGAGTTTATTTAATATTTTACAAAAATTTAACCGGAATGCCCATACAATTCCAGAGAGTACAAATGACTGTTTTACAGTTTTAAGCATTCATCGCTGAATGTAACAATTAATTATGGACCTAATAAACAATTAATAATGCATCTAATTAATCCATATAATTGCTGAGAAGTGAGTTTTTACCTTGCTTCTGCATCGCGGCGATCACCTGTGCCTCCACAATTTTTTTAGTACTATCGTGCGAGCCTGGCTTTAACATTTTTTCCTCTCTTCGCTCTTATCAGGTGCGTTAAAAAATTGTTTTACAAGATAATTCTTTGATTCTAAGATCAATATAGCTTTCTTCCTCTCTCTCTTTCTCTCTAAACAGCAAAACCTGATTGAGTCTCATTACTCGTTATTGTCCATACTGAAAAATTTGCCAGTTATATTATTTATATTTATATCAAACAGATTATTATAACACTTGTACATATTGAAAGCAGTCCTGACTCCGCTAACCTTCCGTATAATACTGTGTTGATTTCTATTATTGTCTATCCTAAATATTGCCGCGTAATGTCATCCGTTGGCAAGTGTTTCCCTTTTTTTCAAGCGTCTAGTTACCAAAGAAAACAAGACTTTACGATTTGTACACACAACCGTCTGACAAAAAAAGAAAAGGAGATGCTACAAAATTTCGTATTAAATCTATTATATCAGTGCAAAAGATTTATATTTTTGTAAGTGAAAACAAAATTGCTGCAACGAGTTCGTTATACTCAGCTTTTCAGTTTTTCTAATTTTCTTTCCGCTTGTCTTTTTTTTAAAGAGCCTGGGGATAATTAAAGATCTAGACATTATCGACTAATATTCTTCTCGACCGTTGATAAAAATGGAAATGATTTTACATAAAAACATGTTATCTACGAAACATCAGAACAAATAATATAAATCATAAACTTTAATTTTACATCGCGAGTAAATTCCCACGCGACTTCCACAGAATCTTGCCGATGATAAACGACAATTTAAAATAAAAGAAACCTTGAAACATATTGAATCGTCGGGCTCGGGCGTCGAGCAACGCGCCGACGCGTTTTCCGTTTATTTTCAGAGTGCCGTCGGACGTATTAATTAGGAACGCGGTAATGAGATGCGTGACGTGAACGGCCCGGGCAGGGCCGCTCCGGCACTCGCTAGTCGCTCGGTCGCTCGGTCCCTCTGGCGGTGTCTCTCCCAAGCGGGGAGGTCCGTCGGGTGGTGCTGGTGCTGGATACGTTCCGGGATATGCTACGTATCATCGCGCCGCGTTGGGGTTAGCTGCGATTCTGCCGTGCATCGCGCCGCCGAGGTATGCCGCCGTATACGTTCGCCGCCGAGCGACGGGGGGACGGGACACGGCGAGCGGCGCCGGCGGCGAGAACCCGTCCGGCTACGAAGAGAGCGCACGAGGTCGCGACGACCCCCCCGGGTCGAACACCGCGCGCCCGCGCGCCGTCTCGCCTTCCCGTCTCTCCTACCGTCTCTCCCGTGAGAACCTTCTGACCTGTAGAAAAAAATTCGCGCCGCCCGAGAGATTCGCGTCCTTAACGTGGATCCACGAGGTTGTTTCCCAATTCAGCTACGAGCATTCGGTCGCGGTCACGAAACGCCGTCGTTCAAAACGGATGCGCAGAGAGAGGCATATGTCTCGAGCACGTCGCGCGACGTGACACTTGTTTGCATCTCGCTCAGACTCGGG
>NW_020218133.1:364706-373839 GCF_003070985.1 Temnothorax curvispinosus | reverse complement strand
CAACGAAAATATTCTTCAGATCTGCCTTTTCCTCCATTATGCTGGCTCTGAAAGTGTTTGCTTCAATTGGAAATCGCTCAACCCCAGTAGAAATCATTTCCATCAATCGCGGACGAATCCAACGTATACTTTTTGCAAAGGCATGAATACAAAATGGTGATAGATTAGCGATGTGCCTTCATCTTCGGTATTTCAATTTTACTATGACAGTAAGTGTAATGTTACAAAGAATGTGACTATATTTAATTTTTAGAAACAGTAACGATCTAACGTCCGTGATAAAATTGATGGTTTCTTTTTACAGGAAACGTCTTGACACATTTTGAAGAAAAGAGCGTATGTGATAAATTATAAATTTCTTGACGGTGCAGCCATACATACCGAAAGATGGACAGCTCCGAATACGAAATGGTCAGAAACATGACCCTTCTCTTCTTCTTCGAACGACTGATGGACAAGGGCGGTCCGCGTACGTTGCACGACCTAAGTTGCCAGTTCGGGGCTAAAGGATTCACGAAGGAGATGCGTCAAATAGCGGGAGGATCGCAAAGTGGCCTTAAGAAATTTCTGGCGCAGTATCCGGCACTCTTCCTGATCGACGGCGAGTACGTGTCCGTCAACACGTTTCAGCCGGTCGTGGAAGAGGAGAGCGGGAATAAATCTGGTAAACGCGACTACGCCCGCGAGGCCGTAGAATACTTTACGAATAAGCTATTGCAATACGGGGTGGGCACCGAAGTGCCTATCAAGAGCCTCCTGGGTCATCGGTCGCAAGCCTCGCCGGAAGTCAGGCATATATCCGGTCAGCACTATAAGGAATTTCGTGATTTTCTCTTGAGGTATCCCGATGCGTTCGTGATCAGCGAGGATAACGTGATATTGAAGCAATACGAAGGCATGAAGCCGGAGCCGTTTCATGAACTGGAGCCAGATATTCCAATAGATCCGGACGTCACGGCGAAACTGTTGGACTTTTTCTGCGTGTGCATCGAGCAGAAGGGCCCGATTCTCATAGATCAGTTATTCAGTATGGTCGATGAGCAGTTCACCCACGAGAGTTGGACGAGTATATTCAAGACGCCGCAAGATCTGTCCACTTTTATAAAAATGTTCCCGGATGCCTTCCACGTGCAAACCAATCTGGTGACGTTGATAGCCCGACCGAAATCTTCCGTGATGGAACCCGCGGCCGCGAAAACGAAGACCGCGAGCGGCAATCAGCGCAATCAGAGTAACAACGTGGCTCACACGAACAATGTGGTGCCGATCGTTCCACCGAGCAAGATCCAACTCTCCCCGCCTTCGGATCGATTCGAAAACGTTTGTAACAACGCGACGTCACAATCCAATTCGCTGCAGAATGCGTGCACATTGCCCGCTGTTGAAAGCAATAATAATTCACCGCCCGTGAGTTTGCAGCAGCAGTCTCTGAAGCAGAGATTCAATACAATTGTTATGAGGACTTTGGCGGATAATACGGAACGGGATCGTAGTTTGCAAACCGCCCAGATGGGCGACGCGTGGAAATTGAAGGTGCTACAGCAGACCAGGGTGATAGCGACTTCGCGGGAAAGCCTTCAAGTTGTAGAGGATATAATAAATCCTCGAAAGCCTCCCCCTGACGGCAAGGTGGTCGTCTCTTTCGATTGCGAGGGCATAAATCTTGGCGTTAAAGGACAGCTGACTCTTGTACAAATTGGTACGATGAGCGGTCAAGCGTATGTGTTCGATTTGGTCACGTGCCCGAGTCTTATTCAAGCTGGGGGTCTCCAAAAACTGCTGGAACATCCTCATGTTATTAAGGTAAAAATATGTATATAAAATAATGTCATAATAATATGTAACAAATAGAAATAGATAAAAGGTATATAATTACTTTACATAGGCAATTATTTCAAGCCTGTAAATTTATGTTGATTTTTGCAGGTGATTCACGATTGTAGAAATGACAGTGTCAATCTGTATAATCAGTTTAAGATTACGTTAACGAATGTTTTTGATACGCAGGTACTTAATATTCTTTTGCTCTTTTAATATTGAGATAATATATTATTACATTTGTATAAAATGGTAATATCTTTTATAGGCTGCGCACGCAGTGCTTCAGTTTCAAGAAACAGGGAAACCTGTGTACAAAGTTAAAAACGTTAATCTGAACACTTTGTGCGATCATTATGGTGCTCCGTGTAATCCATTGAAAGAACAATTGAAAAATATTTATCGTAAAGATCAACGTTATTGGTCTCGGCGACCCATGACTCGCGACATGCTAATTTACGCGAGCAGCGATGTTTTAAGCCTTGTACCTCAAGTTTATAATGCTATGTCTAGGTATATAGTTTTATTCGCTACTTGTGAATAATAGATTTTTCTCGTGATTAATGGGCTACAAACTAATAACGGTTTTCTGTATATTATTGACAGACTTATAAAGCCAGAAGTACAAGGTCTTTTTGCAGAGCTGTGCGAAGAACAGATTCAAATGCACATAAGACCGTCGGATGTAAAGGCACGTAAGAAGCAGCGAAAGGTCGAGACCGAAGTGGCGGATCTGAAAAGGAGAATGGAAGAAGCGACGAATAAAAATATCGTATTGAGTAATCGCGAAATTCGGCTTCTTCGCTACTTGGATCTTACCGAAGACGAAAAGGAAAAGCTCAAAGGAAGTTACAAAGTTGCTAGAAAATTGGAAAAGCTAGAGAATATGGGCCAGGATAAGGCCGATAGCAGCGATGACGACGACGAGGATAAAACGGATGATCATGAGTATCAGAGCTTGGAAAGCTACACATCGGAAAATTCTCATTCTGGTAAAATATCAAAATGACAATTTCGTTTGCCATTTAATATACACAAGTTTGAATGCAAAATGATTGAAAATTTGAAATTATGTATATATATTTTTTTTAAGTATTAAATAAAATTATTAAAATGTAAAAATATGGGTTTATCTCATTAACGAGTTTTAGCGGTTTTAATATAATTTTACGATCTAAAAATCAATTTTTTCAGGTGGCATCTTATCGCCACGGAACGCCGACACTCCAAGTTTAACTGAGTCGATGCAAATGATGGACGAAATACTCTCAGACGGTCGGATGGACAAACTGGAGAAAATTGAGAAACTGGAAGCCATACTATCAGCTGTTACTAGCTCCGCGACTGACCAGCTTTCCATCAACAATGCGGATGTGTCGCCTATCAAATGCGTCTGCACGTGTCAAGACGATAAGACCGATAATCCGCGGACGGATCGCCAGGCCGCTGGAATTAGTGTGGCTTGTCAAACGCTTAGCACAGGTGATATAGTGTTTACTAGAGTTTTTGTCAGCGAGGAGGAAAAAGAGAGAGTAAGATTATTGAATTCGCCAAAAAAGTAGGTATTACAGCTGCTGTGAAAGTAGTAGAAAAGTTGCCATTTATAGGTTTTTTTATAAAACGGAACGATTGCATAAAAGAATTTAAGTAGTTGAAATTTATCTATTTTATGTAATATATATAAAACAAGATTCATAGAGAGAGCAGAACTGGCGAAACTCGCAGAATGTTTTCTGACGTGTCTGCTCCCTTAAAAAAGTGTCTTAAATGGATAGGCCTTGTTATACATGCCTTTCCAGATCTGACGGTATAATGATCAGATTTTTGGAAAAAGGTTATTAATTTTTAATATGAGGATATTGTATGTTTATTATGCAGCTTGAAGATTATCTTTCTTTTACGAAACGTTTAAGAAAGACCGAATCGTTTCAGTGACAAAAATAGTAGTAACAAGATATAAGCGCGAACAAGGTTTTAATAGCCGCAGATTTTGTGATTTTTAACATACTTTAACTTGCGGCTTTTTATATTTTTCTCGGGATTAGACTGCTAAAAATTGTTTTAAAAATATTGTCTCAAAATATGCATACATGTACAAATATCAACAGAAGAATTATACTGTTTATATAGGAGTAACGATTGCTGACGCTTTTAATAGCGTTGCGAAATTAACAAAATACATATCTGCTTGCGAAATATTTTTTATGTGAAGTACTGCATTAAAATCGCTAATTTTTAAGTCTTGTATGGCCTAGTTTGCGTCATTTAACTAAAGGGACGAATTGTCGGCAGTAATAGAGCATAACAGCGACTGTCTTCACAAATAAATGCTTTTTCCCCACAGGATTTAAGCCTTATGCACGCGAAATGAACTTATGCAGACCTCTTCCTTACATCGATCATAGATATAACTTATTTTCGTATATAGCTATACAAGTGCCAACTTAATATAGAATATATACAATAAACGGATTAATACATTTTATATTTGTATTTAATTACGTGCTTGGTGAATAATTATGCTCGCACTTCCAGTAAACGATTAATATTCTCATAGTATTAAATAAGATAAACGCATTATTCGTGTCGCATAGATCTGCATTTATACTCTTCTAATAACATATCATTAATAAGTAAACTGCCAGCGAGGAAAATTTCAAGAGATTCAAATAAATTATTGTCATCGTAAATTATCAGTGTTTTTAGTGCAATACTTTACACATGGACGTATGATAGATAATATGTATATGTTTAATATCGATCGCGTAATCCCTTTTTAATATTAAAAGCATATTATGAAGATATATAGCCGAAAAACGAATTATATAAGCGAATCATTAACACATTCTCATTTATTATCAATGGAAAGGCTCAATTAGCATCAAATTGTTCGACTATCTCTATATACTGTATAAAGTACACTAGAAGTTACACTGTACTATACCTACGTTTCTTTGATCTAATCAAAACGCCGATTACTAGCAATATTTTTTATAAAATTCTTAAGAATGTGAGACAAGTACATCTCGGATGTCCTCTAGTATTTTATTGTAGATGTTTGATTATTATATTTCGTTATATAATTGGAAAGGAAACTAATAAGAAGATAATACTTTTGTGGGAGTATCTTGTTAAAGAATGCGTAACTGCGTTGTTACTAAAAAGTGCAATTTAGTTCATCGCAGAAATACATTTGGTACACGAGTTATTATTCCGGCAGCTATTTGAGTATGTTACTTTATATCAGGATAAATTTGCATGGGTGCGTTTGCTCCTCGATATACTGAAACTTTATTTGAGAGAAGATACTCGCGGCTCTATATATATAAACTATATTTACGAAAATTCGACGAGAATATAAATGTCTAAGAATATAAAACAATCATATATCCTTAGGCTTGGGTTTAATTTTGTTCATGTTATGGTCTCTTTTAGATGCCTTCTTTTTAATTCTCTAATATATATTGTAATACAAATTTTTATAAATATATAATACCACTTATATATTTATAAATTTTACACGTATACAAATTTCTCTGTATACGTATTATATATTAATAAGCATTCATATTTTTATCCCTTGCACTCATATATTGACTTTGGGATAATCCCCCATGGGATTAAGTTTTAACTAAATTAATTCTTGTTAACATAAATTATTAGTGACTTATTAATTGTGAATTCAATAAACATGGAAGAAAAAGATTATAGATACTTTCGCTTTTGAAATCAATCACAAAATTCAATTCAGTTTATATATGAGGTGAGTGCTGAGGATTGATAAAAGAATTGTACAGCGTAACATTTGCTTGATGATAATATAGTTTGCAGATTAATTGGCTCGCTATTCAGTTCACCCCGACTTTTAGAAAAGAAAACGTCTTAATGCCATTCTTTATTTATTAACATACATTTTCTTTTCTAATTATCTGGGTGATTCGATTTTTACCAGCAATATTTCAAGGTTGGGCTAAAAAGATATCTGAATTATTTTGTGACGCATTTATATCAAGTCATAATAGTAATTATACTATAAAAAAAACAAGGAACATCACAAAAATATTTATACGAAAGAATGCTGATTCATATAATTAATAATGACTAATTCGTTGCACACAGATGCGAAGTAAAGTCTAAAACGACTATACGTAATAAAGAATATTACAAAAAAGATTAATACGTGTATTTATTTGTTTTTATACCATTCTTTTCTAACTATTTAGCTAGATAGATACTTTTATACTTTGCTACATCTATATCGATCATACGTGAAGTTTTCGAAAAGAGAAAAGAAACAAAACATTTTTATTTATTTTTTATTGTTGAAAATCGATGCGGAAAACGCTGTATATTATTTTAGAAACGATAGTCTGTGCAACTGAAAGTAATAAGTTTCTCATAATAATATTGCTTTATTTTAAATTTTACAACTTTCTACATTATATATACAAATAAAAATATTATACGAATAAAAACATAATCTGAGTCAATTTTTATAGCCTTTATCTATACAAAACGTAATACAATCGTCTAATTATCAGCTCTATTTTTAACAGCTGCTTAAACAAAAATTTTCTCCTAAAATCATAATACTGAAGTATATCAAGATGATTATACTTGCGTACATATAAACACTGCCATACGTCGTAAAAGTTATTTAAGATACAGTATAATATTCTTCTCTATAGTAAGATTTTTATATGGTTTAATATACGTGTCCTTAGAGTTGCCTTTTGAAAAAATCGCATCCGCATAGTCTGTATACTTTACTTGTGAGCATAATTTATACCCCAATATATCTGTATCTTCATGTGACAACAAATTTATAACGCCTGGAGGTATTCCACATGTTGAGAACATATCACAATATGGTGACAGATCACAGAAATTTGCACCAAACATGACAATGACAGAGTTGCCAGCAATTAAAGTTTGCATTAATCGAAAAAACAAAACGCTTTCATTTTCCTCCCTAAGAATGATAACACCTAATGGCACACGAGCTATCGTTCTTTCTACTTCTGCATTTCGAGACAGATATCCCTCTATACAAAATAAATATGGGAATTTTAACCATCTTGTGACTATAGCTGCCAATACAAGTTTGCTAAAAAGAAAAAAACAAAAGATAATTGTTGAAAAGTTATCAAGCAAACATAAGTAGAATATTACAAAAACATATAAGAAGTTTTCAATAACTCAAAAAATACCCATTAAGTTTTAACATGGACGCAAGTTTTGATAATATTTGTATTCTAGTCTTAACGGACTTGATACTCCAAGTTTTGAATCCTTTCTCAGCTGACTCATAGCATCTTATAATATCGTCGCTATAATAACGATACATTAATTGATTAAAAGTTCAATGTGTCTTTGTTCAATTTTTCAAATACAAGAACTATTATTGCAGTTAATAAGATCAAGAAAACGTATACTTTCATACTTTGTTGCATTTGCCCACAGGTAGTCATTATGCTTCCAATACATGCCCTTTACAGGTTTCTGCCAGGTACCGTCGTAAAACAGATCACAAATTAAATTAAAGTTTATTTCCGCGATATGTGAGAGGTGTACTACATTTACACTGTGTTCTGTATCAGTTGAATCCGATTCTGATATTTGTTTGCGAATGTCATTTATGGTTCCCTGCTTTTTTGTATACTCACACATTTCTTCATAAGGGAAAAGCACAGCAGTACCAGAGAAATGCATGTATGAATTTATCAATATTATAGGACTCTGAATGATTAAGAAATAGAAAAAGTATTTTAATGAAGCCTAAGATAATTCTTCCCTATATATTATGTTATATAATTTAAATAATGTACATTTAAAGATAGCGCTAAATTCTTCGCAGCTACAATATCTTCGGACCATATAGATACTACACTTATAGTAGGCTCATGATACACATGAAGTTGAATATCTTTCAATGACTGAAATGTATCAATAATGAGTAACATCTCTTCACAAGCTGTAATGTCTGAATAATGTCTCTTCATAAGCCATACAAATTTTTCTTTCACTTGTTCCTGCACCCATATCATATATAAAGGAAATTTGTCTGTTATTATTAAATAGTTAACAACCGCATACAAGTCTGAATCCTCTAGAATTATCATTTCGCCCTCTGTAATAATGTGTTCTGCATAAGTACTTGTACGAAAATTCTTAATTATAAAGAAAAGATATGTTTTTATGAACAGCACGCATTACAATATAAACAAATACTTTTGTTACCTAAATTAATTAAACTTAGCCCAGCTAATACTGTTGAATAAGTATTTTCAGGCCATAAGGAATCTGTGCTAGAAGACAGAAAATATATAACTAATATTATAAAAAGTATTTAAAACATTAATTTTTAATATAAGAACTTCTGAATTAATAAATATGAAAATAAGTATATTAATAAGTAAAATTTTTGTTATGTATATAGATATGTATATATGTATATAGTTACAAGATAGGAAGTAACAAAAATGCTTTTATTTCAAATTCATCACATATATGGAAGAGTGTATGTATTAATGGAAAGATCGTCACTTGAATAATCTCGATACTATCATCTAGATTTACAAAATAAAAATATAACATAAGATTTTTATAAATAACAACTTAATGCAGCTATTGCTGTTACTTATAAGAAAATGAAGACGCAAATAATATATTATTGATATACACAACTACACTTGCAAGAATAATATTACTGTACCTTTGATATACTTAATGTATGCTGCATAATGATTTAAATACCCTACAATAGTATCAATCATATCTACGTGTGCACAAACAGATTTAAAAAACGATATATTATCTTGTATTATATTCGCCAGTACCTCCAATCTATATAGATGCAAAAGAGAAAATATTAAAAATAACAAAAATAGAAAAAGCAACGTCCACGTCTCTTATTATTCCGTCTTAAAATTATCGTTATTTACCTGTCTGAAATATTGATGGAATTATGGAACCTTACTGTCTTAGATAGATCACTTATTTTTTCCAGTGCTTCCTAAAAATACACACAAGAAACAGCGTTAGACACAAAAAAAACAGACTAAAACTCTTTCTTATATTAGTATTAACTATTAAATTTCATAACTTATCCGCAGCAGCACATTGATATCTTCTGCGCATATCAATATACTTACGTCTTTGTCGATATTGTAATCTAGATCAGTATAATATTCATTTAAAACTTCTAGTTGCTTCATGATTGCTAATCCGACTCAATGATATTGTAAGAAGAAATCGAAATTGCAGTTAGTCGTTATCCTTCAAGAGACAGGAAAGGACAGAATAAAGGAACGGT
>NW_020218133.1:340808-364696 GCF_003070985.1 Temnothorax curvispinosus | reverse complement strand
TCAATCTAGTTTATAAATGAGATGATTTGTTGAGGATTGATAAAACAATTGTACAGCTTAATATTTATTTGGTGATAATATAGTTTGCAGATTAATTAATTGGTCCGCTATTCGTTTCACCCTGACTTTCAGAAAAGAAAATGTCTTAATGTTCTTTATTTATTAACATACGTTTTTTTTCTAATTATCTGGGTGATTCAATTTTTATCAGCGATATTTTAAGATAATAATAGACTAAAAAGATATCATCTGAATTATATTATAACGCATTTATATTAAGTTATAATAGTAATTACACTAAAAAAAACAAAGAATATCACAAAAAATATTTATACGAAAGAATGCTAATTCGTATAATTAACAATGATGATAATTTGTTACATACAGATGCGAAGTAAACTCTGAAACGAATATACGAATAATAAAGAATATTAGAAAGCAGATTAATATGTGCATTTATTTGTTTATACATTATTCACTTCTAACTATTTCAATAAATAGATACTTTTATATTTTACTACATCTGTATGTGATCATACATAAAGTTTCCGAAAAGAGAAAAAAAACAAAATATTTTTTTTATTGCTGAAAATCGATACGTACTGAAAATGCTGTATATTATTTTAGAAACATAATAGTCTACAACTGAAAGTATTAAGTATTTTCATAATAATATTGCTATTAAATTTTACAATTTTCTATATATATATATACAAATGAAACTATACGAATAAAAACAAAACCTGCGTGAATATTTATAGCCTCTATCTACAAAACATAACACAATTATCTAACCATCAGTTCTATTTTTAACAGTTGATTAAACGACATAAATTTTCTTCTAAAATCACAATACTGAAGTATATCAAGATGATTATATTTGTGTACATACATTTAAAACAAACCCTGGCTACATCATCAAAATTATTTAAGACGAACTATAATGTACTTGGTTGTAGTAAGGTTGAGATATGGTCCAACATATGCATCTTTAGAGGTGCCTTTTAGAAAATACCTATCTGCATAGTCTGTGTACTTTTCTGAGCATAATTTATGTTCAAGCATATTTGCGTCTTCATGTGACAACAAATTTATAACGCCTGGAGGTATTCCACATGTTGAGAACATATCACAATATGGTGTCAGATTACAAAAATTTGCATCAAACATCACAATGACAGAATTGCCAGCAATTAAAGTTTGCATTAATCGAAATAATAAGACGCTTTCTTTTTCCTCCCTAAGAATGATAACACCTAATGGCTTACGAACGTCCGTCATCTCTGCCTTTCCATTTTGATATACATATCCGTTCATGGGACATAAATATAAGAATTTTAACCATCTTGTCACTATAGCTGCCAATGCAAATTTACTAAAAAAGAAAAACGAAAAGATAATGATTAAATGGTTATCGAGAAAACATAAGTAAGATATACAAAAACATATAAAAATTTTTGGTAACATTTGATAATATACTTATTAAATTTTAATATGGACTCTAGTTTTGATAATATTTGTATTCTAGTCTTAATGGGCTTAATACTCCAAGTTTTGAATCCCTTCTCAGCTGACTCATAGCATCTTATAATATCATGGCTATAATAACAACACATTAATTGGTTAAATCAATGTAACTTTGTTCAATTTCTCAAAAATACAAGAATTATTGCAGTTAATAAGATCAAGAAAACGTATGCTTTCGTACTTTGTTGCATTTGCCCACAAGTTGTCATTATGCTTCCAATACAGGCCCTTTACAGGCTCTTGCCACGTACCATCGTAAAACAGATTAAAAATTGAAGTAAAGTTTATGTCCGCGATATGTGAGAGATGTACTACATTTACACTTTGTTCTGTCTCAGATGAAACTGATTCCTTCTCGCGAATCTCATTCAAGGTTCGTTGACTCTTTACATAGTCAACTATTTCTTTGTAAGGGAGAAATGTGTGACAACCATCAGAGAAATCCATATGTGTATTTATGAATACTGCGTGACACTAAATGATTAAGAAACAGATAAATCATTTTAATAAAGCTTAAGATAATTCTTCCCGATATATTGTGTTATCCAATTTAAATAATGTACATTTAAAGACAGCGCTAAATTCTTCGCAGCTACAATATCTTCGGACCATATAGATACTATATTTATTATATTAGTCGCACATTCATGGAGTTGAATATCTTTGAATGATTGAAATGTATCAATAATGAGTAACATCTCTTCATAAGCCGTAATGTCTGAATAATGTCTCTTCATAAGCCATACAAATTTTTCTTTCACTTGTTTCTGCACCCATATCTTATGTAAAAGACATTTATCTGTTATTATTAAACAGTTAATAACCGCATACATGTCTGAATCCTCTAGAACTATTATTTCTCTCTCTGTAAAAGTATGCTCTGCATGGGTACTTGTATCAAAGTTCTTAATTATAAAGTAAAAATACGTTTTTATGAACAGCACACGTTACAATATAAACACTATAAACAAATAGTTTTGTTACCTATCCCAACTGAACTTTGCCAGTATTTTATCTTTTTACAGGCTTTATCAAAGTCTATTGAGGAATCTGTGCTAGAATACAGAAAATATATAACTAATATTATAAAAAGTATTTAAAACATTAATTTTTAACGTAAGAACTTCTGAATTAATAAATATGAAAATAAGTATATTAATAAGTAAAATTTATATAATATATATATATAGTTACAAGATAGGATATAGCAAAAATGATTGTATTGCAGATTCATCACATATATTGAAGAGTGTAACCAATAATGGAAAGATAATCCTAAGAGTATCCTTCAACATATCACCTAGGATACAAAATAAAAACGTAATATAAGATTTTCATATATAACAACTTAATGCGTTCACTGCTACCCATTATTGTTACTTATAAAAAAATAAAAATGCAAATAATAATATTGATATACACAATTACACTTATAAAAATATAATATTGTACTGTACCGCTGACATACTTCATCTCTTGTTCATAAAATTTTAAATACCCTACAATAGTATCAATCACATCTACGTGTCTACAAACAGATTTAAAAGGCGATATGTTCTCTTGTATTAAATTTGCCAGTACGCCCAGCCTATAGATGCGAAAGAGGGGATATTAAAAATAACAAAAATAGAGAGCAACTTCCACGACTCTTATTATTCTATTTTAAAATTATCGTTATTTACCTGGTTGAAATAGAGATGTCAGTATTAAATCTTTTCTCGGATAACTCATGTATTTCTTTCAGTGCTGTCTAAAAATGCACACAAGAAGCAGCGTTGCACATAAAAAAAGAAAAACAAACCAGATTAAGGCTCTTCCTAATATTAGTCTAACAATAAGTTTTGCAAGTTATCCACGTAATGCATTATATTATACTTTGTGTGCATCTCAATGTACTCACTTCTTTGTCGTTCTTATCGTAATCTAGATTAGTATAATATTTATTTAATACTTCTAGTTGCTCCATGATTGTTAATCCAAATCAATATTTGTAACAAGATATAGAAGTTGTTATTAGTCGTTATCGTTGCGGAAAATTCACGAGACAGGAAAGGACAGATAGGATCGGTATTTCGCTGCTGGCAAATAACAGATTAAAACCTAAGAAGTGGGGATGCCGTGAACAAATCGCACATTGTTTACATTTATATGTACGTTCGCAGCAATAAAAACGTTGGCATTCTCCAGATGAAATTTCTCGAGGAGTAATTCTGGTACACAATCCTCTCGCCGCTGCGTCTCGTTCCTCAGATCGTGAAATAAAACATTTATTATATAAAACAAACCTTGATTTCCTTCGTCAGACCTGAAATTTATTATCGCCAAAAACTACGTGCCGGTACGACGCGGTTCTAAACACGAAAGTAAGGAATCGACTGTACGAGCATGAAGGACGCCGTGTTATTGGTCGAGCAAACAGGAAGAACTGATTATACATCATTGGGCTCGGGTTTAATTTTATTCATGTTATGATCTCTTTTAAATGCATGCATTCTTTTTAATCTTCCATTGACTTTAGGATAATCACACCTTTGGGATTATTGTGAGTTCTAACTAAATTAATTCTTGTTAACATAAATTATTAATGACTTGTTAATTATGAATTCAATAAACATGAAGAAGAAAGATTGATAATCGCTTTTGGGAAATCAATTTCAAAACTCAATCCAATTTTTAAATGATATGAGTGCTGAGGAATGAAGGTTAACAAAAACAGTGATATTTTAAGATAATAGACTAAAAAAATATCATCTGAATTACATTATAACGCATTTAAATCAAGTCATAATATTAATATTAGATATACTAAAGAAGCAAAAAACATAATAAAAAATATTTGTACGAAAAAGAATGCTGATTCCATAATTAACAAAGATTAATTCGTTGCATACAGATGCGAAATAAAGTCTAAATTGTCTAAAACAAATTACGTAATAAAGAATATTAGAAAGAAGATTAATATGTATTATTTGTTTATACACCATTCACTTCTAACTATTTAGCTAAACAGATACTTTTATACTGCTACATATCTGTATCAGATCATACATGAAGTTTTCGAAATGCGAAAAGAAACAAAACATATCTTTCTTTTTTTATTGCTGAAAATCGATAATTACAAAAAATGCTGCATATTATTTTAGAAACATTAGTAGTCGTGTAACTGAAAGTATTAACATGTTCGCAGAATATGTGTAATTCTCCTGCTTTCGTCGAACAAGTGGGTCTTTTAGGCCAGTTAAGATTTTCAAGTTGTAATGATGCCATAAAAAATCTGAAAAAATTCAGGTATACTCTCAAAGGCTTTAAGAATCTATTTATACCGTTATATATGTTTGATTCTTATTTGGGTTTTTTTTATGAGTCCGTAAAATCTCCGTAAAATTCGAAATGGAAATATCGAGTGAGTCTGAAAGCTCCATTTGTTCTGCGAAGGGTTAAGTACTTTCATAAAAATATTGCTACTAAATTTTACAATTTTGTATATATACAAATAAAAATATACGAATAAAAACATAATCTGCGACAATTTTTATGGCCCTTACCTACAAAGCGTAATATAATTATCCCATAACCATCAGTTCTATCTTCAACAGTTGCTTGAACGACATAAATTTTCTCTTAAAATCACAATATTGAAGTATATCCAGATGATATACTTCATGTACATACATATAAAACTAACATGTAAAACTAACATCAAAATTATTTAAAATGGAGCATAATATACTGGCATGTAGTAAGGTTTTTATATGATGTAATATATGTTTCGTTTGAGTTGCCTTTCAAGAAAATCTTCTCCGCATAATCAGTATACTTTGCTGAGCATAATTTATACTCCAGCATATTTATATCTTCATGTGACAACAAATTTATAACTCCTGGAGGTATTCCACATGATGAGAACATATCACAATATGATGTCAAATTACAGAAATTTGCATCAAATATGACAATGACAGAGTTGCCAGCAATTAAAGTTTGCATTAATCGGAAAAACAAAACATTTTCATTTTCCTCCCTAAGTATAATAACACCTACTGGCTTACGAACATGCATTGCTTCTATCATTCCATTTCGACTAACTGTAGAATATCCCTTCACAGTCTCAAATAAGTATGAGATTTTTAACCATTTTGCTACTATAGCTGCCAATACAAGTTTGCTAAAAAAAAAAGATAATTATTAAAAAGTTATCAACAATAAGTAAATATAGATAAGATATTATACAAAAACATATAAGAATTTTTGGTAACATTTGATAATATACTTATTAAATTTTAATATGGACTCTAGTTTTGATAATATTTGTATTCTAGTCTTAATGGGCTTAATACTCCAAGTTTTAAATCCTTTCTCAGCTGACTCATAGCATCTTATAATGTCGTCGCTATAATAACAATACATTAATTGATTAAAAGTTCAATGTGTTCAATTGTTCAATTTTTCAAATACAACAATTATTATTGCAGTTAATAAGATGAAGAAAACGTGTGTTTACTTTGTTGCATTTGCCCACAGGTTGTCATTATGCTTCCAATACATGCCTTTTACCGGTTTTTGCCATGCACCGTCGTAAAACAGATTATAAATTGAAGTAAAGTTCATTTCAGCAGTATGTGAGAAATGTACTACATTCACACTTTGTTCTGGATCACTTGAGTCCGATTTCAGTTCGCGAATCTTATTCAAGGTTTGTTGACTTACTTTTTGCTCATTTATTTCCTTATGAGGAAAAGTTATAAGGCCACCAGAGAATTCCATATGTGTATTTATGAATATTACGTGACACTAAATGATTAAGAAACAGATAAATCATTTTAATAAGGCTTAAAATAATTCTTCCCGATATATTATGTTATATAATTTAAATAATGTACATTTAAAGACAACGCTAAATTCTTCGCAGCTATAATATCTTCGGACCATATAGATACTATATTTATGTCAGTCGCACATTCATGGAGTTGAATATCTTTGAATGATTGAAATGTATCAATAATGAGTAATATCTTTTTATAAGCCGTAATGTCAGAGTAATGTCTCTTCATAAGCCATTCAAACTTTCCTTTCACTTGTTTTTGCACCCATATTTTATGTAAAGGGAATTTGTCTGTTATTATTAAATAACTAATAACTGCGTACAAATCTGAATCCTCTAGAATTATCATTTGTGTCACTGTATATAAAATATGTTCTGCATGAGTACTTGTACGAAAGTTCTTAATTGTAAAGTAAAAACTCATTTTTGTGAACGGCACAGCACAGATTACAATATGAACAAATATTTTTGTTACCTATACAATCTGAAATTTGCCAATATGATATTTGTTTATAACTGTCTTTGTGAGGTAAGACATCATTGCTAGAATACAGAAATAATATATGTCTAATATTAGAAGTTTATAAAACATTATTTTTTAATAATGAACGTTTTCCGAATTAGTAAGTATGACAGTAAATATATTAATAATCAAACGTTCTTTTTTATATATATGCATGCATAGTTACAGGAGAGTACGTATGAAAAATAATCGTATTGCAGATAGGCCACATATATTGAGAACCGTATATAACATTCTGTTAAAGATCATTATACTATCAGTTTCGGACATTTCTAGAAAACAAAATAAAAGTATATAAGAATATATAAGACTTCCATATAAGTAACAATTTAATACGTTCATTGGCATTTGTTCTTATTACTTATAACAAAACAAAGACGCAAATAACATAATATTTGTATAACTACAATTGCAAGAATAGTACCGTACCTTGAGACATCGAGTCTCCAGCATTAGTTAAATGCTCTAAAATGGTATCAATTGTATCTACGTGTCTACAAACAGATTTAAAAAACGATATATTATCTTGTATTATATTCGCCAGTGCCTCCAGTCTATAAATGCAAAAGAGAGAATATTAAAAATAACAAAGATAAAAAGGGACTTCTAATGTCTTTTATTATTCCATCTTAAAATTATATCATTATTTTTACCTCTCTACAAAAAAAACGCTTTCATCAAACCTTACTGTCTTAGATAGATTACATATTTTTTCCAGTGCTTTCTAAAAATACACCCAAGAAACAGCGTTACATAAAAAAAAAAAACAGACTCAGTAGGCTCTTTCTAATATTCGTATTAAATTTCATAACTTATCCACAACACTCTCTCTGACGTAATGTTATAATCTGTGCATATCAAATGTACTCACTTCTTTGTCGATATCGTAATCTAGATTAGTATAATATCCATTTAAAACTTCTAGTTGCTTCATGATTGCTAATTCGTCTCAATAATATTTGTATAACAAGAAATGAAAGTTGCAATCAGTCGTTATCGTTGCGGAAAATTCACGAGACAGGAAAGGACAAAAAGGACCGGTACTTGGCTGCCAAATATTATATTAAGACCTAAAAAGGTGGGGATACTGTGAACAGATCGCACACTGTTTACATTCACATATGTATGTTCGTAGCAATGACGACAAATGGCACAATCCTCCAGACGAAGTTCCTCTGGTACACGGATAATTCTGGTACACGGTCCTCTCACCGCTGCGTCTCGTTCCTCAGATCTTCGTCACTCGCGAAATAAGACATTTATTAAGAAATAAACATTTATTTCTATCGTCAGATTTGAAAATTATCTCCGAGAGCTACGTGCCCGTATATATGACGGATTCGAAATACGAAAGTGAGGCATCGACTGCGCGCGTGTGCGCGGGCGCGGTGCAGGCCGGCGAGTTATTGGTCGAGCAAACGTGAAAGACAAATCTAATTATCTATCTCTTGATACTATCTCTTTAAACGGTGCAAATACAAAGTAATTGTTGCGAACAAAGGGATCGAAGCTGAAGTCCACTTGGCGCTATAAATGTTTCAAAGCATAAATTTCTTTGTCTTAATTGATTAATCGTACGCTTCAAAGCATTTGTAGCGTTAACAAGTGTATCGACTCGAGTGTTGAACTAATTATAGACGAGATCTATTCGAGAAATTGGGGCAACGATATATGGCGCAAATATTTCAATGGACAAAGAATATAACAGACAACTTTCCTCGTAATCGTTGAAATTAAGGAGAAATTCTTCGATGAAATAGGAACGTAACTTTGGCCAATGACTTGGCGCGCACGGCGCACATGATGGTCATCTACACTTCTGCAGTGCGGGACACGTTCCTCGTGGCTGCGCTTAAACTGAGATAGATGTATAACGATATCGGGTAGACAGAAAGAGAAGATGTTTAACAGGTGCTCAGTTACAAGGAACAAACCTAAGGCTGTAGCTATATATAGATTTCTCGAGTATGTTCTTCACAACTGTCCCTAATTTGCATTTGACACAATTAATTGCTAATTTGCATTAAAAATATGGAATATAGGCGTATAATTAAACGAAAAAAAGGAGGAAAGACGAAAAGAAGTTCAATTACGAACAACAGGCTATAGTTCAATTGTTTCTTAATTTTCTCCGTAATTATAGTTAATTGTAATCTGCAACATGTGCAATTCTAAAATAATGTCGTAAATACTGTCGAACGAAATAAAAAAAAGGAATTCCATTGATGGTCTATTTTACATTGCATTTGTTTTCTCGCGCTTTCTTTTGATATCGATCGTAATTGTATGTATATTATATATATATATTTGGACGGATTTTTTGCGAGCGAAAAACTGATGAAAGTGTCATTTTGCCACGTTGCAATTCTGACGGGTCACTTTTGTGAGATAATTAGAATTAACGAAAATAATTTTTCACAACAGAAGTGTGTGCATTGGATTTGTTTGTCCAATACTGTCCAATACACATACAGTACATGTGCACACGCACTAGATCCATGTGCATCATGCGAATGTTTTTACACGTCGTTTCATATAGTTAATAAATCTTTTCTGTGAGAACAATATGCTGAATGCTGTATTTCTAACACGTGTAACAAAAATACACCTGTTCTTATACGAGACATTCAAGAGAAGTGATAAGTCACGCGAGATAACCTTTTCGTGCGGTGTGCATCACGTTCGAAAGAGACAATCGCACTCATTTAAAGCCGGTAGTCCCTGGAGTGTGTTGTTTTTCGGCCAGGATGAATGTTCCATGGAAAGCTTACGAGGCTTGTACAACGAGTAGTTAGTATTACTTTTGTCGATAAATCATTTGTAAATTTTGTTTGATATAGGTAATTAAATATACCACAGAAGTGAAGAAATGTGTAAATGTAAAATGTGCTTATGCAATTTTTGTCTACAGCAAAGCTGAGAGACTTTGTCGATTAGAAGTCGCAACGGTACCTACAAGAAAAAGGAATTTTGTCCGACAATTTGCGGAGGAGAAGGGACTTGTTATTAACGAATGGCCTCTTGCAACCAACCCGCAGGGTTTTCATATCGGGATAGTTGTTTGCTTCGGCCATCTGATACCATTAAGTATCATAAATTCCTTCCCATTGTAGGTCACTTTATTTATCTTTAACATATCCAGCCTGTAAACATGGGACACGCAATTAATATATCCATCTTTTATTACAGCGGTATGTTAAATATTCATTTTAGTCTATTGCCGCGATGGAGAGGAGCATCTCCAGATATTTATGCTTTAATGAACGGAGACACTCAGACGGGAATTACAATTATGAAAGTGGCAGAGAAGTAAAGCCTCCTTTTTAAAATTGGTTTTCTAAAATATGTCTAAGAAATCAAGTATCAAAGAATATATGAGTTTACATAAAATTTCTTCCTAAGAGAAAAGATTTTCTAAATATACATATATTTTGTATATTTTTTTTCAATTCTTACATCGATAAAGAGAAATGTCAGTTATTTACATCCAAGTTTTATTGGAAGAAAGATGAATATTATAATCTTAATATTATCTGGTCGACAGTTCTTCATTATCTCTATGTTACTTGCAGGTTTGATACTGGAGATATAGTAGCACAGGAAAAAACAGATATTCATGCAGATGAAACTCGACCAGAATTGAACATGAAGTTAGCAAAGCTGGGTGCAAATGTTTTGATCGACGTGATTAGAAAATTGCCGCAAGTACTATC
Source organism: Temnothorax curvispinosus (assembly GCF_003070985.1). Lineage (NCBI taxonomy): Eukaryota > Metazoa > Arthropoda > Insecta > Hymenoptera > Formicidae > Temnothorax > Temnothorax curvispinosus. The sequence goes on along the minus strand of NW_020218133.1, from coordinate 354,111 downwards.
TTCCTCGAGACCTCAGGGAAAAGTAGGCATAACGTATGGTAATTTGTCTTTGCTGCTAAGTAACAAGATACATTGGTATTTAAATTATTTCACTAATATTTCTCGATGGTTACACTTTGTAGCACCTAAAATTACATCAAAGATCGCTGTAGTGAAATGGGACGAGATGACGGCGAAGAATGTTTATGATCTGCATCGTGCTCTTCTAGGATCGTATTCGTTAAAAACCAAGTTTGATGGCACGGGTATAAAATTGTTGGATGTCCGGCAGACGTCGATATCGTCGACAGGTGTAAAAAATGCGGATGTACCAGGTAATTAATCATTATTCCTGCATGATTCGCTGTGATACTAAGTTTAGTATCAAGGATTGAAAACAGTTTATTCCTAGGAAGAAAATTAATTATCTGAAAATGTAATTATTGCATATTTGAAGATAAAATGTGCGTGATTAATGTGAAGCCTCTTCCAGGTTTTGCGAAATTTGATTGGAAAAGCAAACAGTTAATTGTGACATGTAAAGGACCAAGTTGGATCTCAGTAACGAAAGTGATTGTGGAAAAACGTTCAGTTATGAGTGCACAGGCCTTTGCAAATGGATTTATATTAGGCAGAAAGAAAGATGGCATATTATTTCAGAGTAATATTACATAATCTACAGCGCTGCTTCTGACTCCAACGCTGTTCTTTTGTAAACCTATGACAATTTCTTTCAGAAGTAGATAATGAACATTAAATTTTTATTTACTACAATAGTAAGTTTAACTTAGAATGTACAAAATGTAATATTGACGCAGTGACTGTTGCAAGAATCAAAAATTACTAATTATATTTAAATGCTTTTTAAAATAATTGATACGATGAATTTTTCATTTCTGATTTTCTAATTTCGCATTTAAAATAGTATCATTCTTGTCTCATGCGAAAATATTCTTTTGTATATTCCTTTTCTTCTAGCTATATAATTTCAATATCTCTTTTTCGTAGAATTGTTATATAAAACTACAAAGCATTACGAAAAAATCAGTAAAAGAAATAATGAGAAATAAGTAGCGCGAACTATGCTAAGATTCAAATAAACCAGTTTTAAGTGGAACTTGTAGATTTTCATAGAATTCGTTTTTCTTTAAATTACAGAAAAGTATGTCTGTTCTATGTTTTCGTGTCTTACAAAAAAACAGAATAACATTGAATGCCTTATTTATATAAACGTAGAATTGGAGCTGCAGATAGAAAATTGTTGATATTAAGTCTCAGTTTCAGAGGCCTGAAATAAAAGAAATATTTTTACTATAAAAATTTCTTTCTTTTATTACATTTAATGTGCCAATGATATATATCCACATTGACGATATTACGCGGAAGACACAAAGGAGTTCAGAATGCTTCAAGACATTATTCTAGTTTGCTGTACATACATCACAAAATAAAAATAAATATAATAATTTAATTTGCATTAGGCAAAAAAATTTTCTGTTCCTATTCCCCTGTAATATTAATTTTTGCATTCTTATAAGACGATGTATCTATCCTTTCAGTTTGATTCACCTTATGAAATCAGCTCAATCAATTTACTCATGTACATTTCAGATTGAAGTACTTTATATTTTGTCAGATTTAGCTTATTGTCTTTATTAATTCGATATCGATGTATGTGCAATTATCCCGATTTATGTTCGTTCTCTTATATGCTGCATAGAAAAAGATAAAAAAATTACTATCTAAAAAAATAGTTTCTTTTACATTGTATCGCTATTTATTAAAAATTGTATGTATACTTAGACAAAATAGAAAGTACATCAATCTAATATTAAAAAATATTGTTGTCTATGGACAGTAAAAATTTATGAACTTACACTAGGGTCGCAGTCGGCACAGTGCCACGAATAGCCTCTCCTTTTCGGAGACTTTTTCACAGGAGGATCTAAGCATGTAAAGTGATAGCATTTCTTACATTCGTCACACCTGAAACAGATATTAAATGCGTAACATAAAAGATTTATTACAACGACATTTCTCAATTACAATTTCGGAGTGTCTATAATTTTAAGATTTCAGTTATCATTTGTTGTAATCGGTAATACTAACATAACGAGATTTTGGTTGGTGCCGGAAGTATCACAGACGTTACACTGTGTAATAAGGTCCGTATCTTTTCCTCTCTTCGTTCCCGTCGACAGTCGACCACTACTATTCACGGATACATTTACTGGGGGCACGTTTGCAGCCGGAGGTGGCACAGGTGGCGGTGGCAATGTAATTTCAGTGCTCGAAGTGGCCACAAACATTTGCGGACTCGATTCCGAATCTGTATGTCCCTCCGGTCGACGAATTGGTTTTATCTGTATTAGATTAATTGACGTTAATAACATTCAAATCAATGTAGCGATAAAATAAAATAGAAAAATAATAAGTACTTTTATTGTAATCCTTCTATGAATCTCTGGTTGGCTTTGAATCTCTGGATTTTCTATATCTAAACTTTTTCGTTTATGCTTTCTTTTTCTCTGTTTGATTCCAGTTATCGGATCCGGAGAATATCTCTTATGCTTTTCTCTAAAAAATATTAAATCATTTACTACTGACTTTTACAAATATAATAAACATATCTAAATTATTTCTTCAGACTATTTCGTACATACCTTCTTCTTTTTTTCCCACTTCTTTGTGAGACCACTTCCGTTCCATCTGCTGAAGCTACCATATATTCTGGTGAACCTTCTCTTATGGTGATATTATTAATAGATTGTTGATTGTACACCGACTCAGATACTTGCGTCGGTTCTACGATTAACGGTTGTGGTCCCATTGGTTTAATAGTTAGCTGTAAAAATATATTCGCTTGTACATACATGCATATTAACGCTGTCAAGTTAAATCTTCGTTTATTTGTAAAACAAGTACTTTTGGTGTCGTATGTATATCGGGAGTAGTAACGTTTGTTACATTACTGGTGGAATTTTTTGATGTAGTAGGCGTACTTGGTGTCATAGCTACTTGCACTTCCTGTGGCGGTGTAGGTGTTGAGTTAGCCTCATCTTTACAATGTCTTAATTTACGTGGTGCCGATGTGTCCACACGTTCCACTTCTGATCCCGAGGATTCTTTGTCGCATTCAGAACATTGCCTGCAAAATTACATTCAAAAATTTAACAAAATAATTGAAATGTCCAGTATTCATGTGTTCATACATACCATCCCATTTGTCTTGTTTTCTTCGGCATTCGCGCCAAAGGCGGACTCAAACAAGATAGATGATAGTGCAAATGGCATGTGTCGCATTTAGCGAGAAGATGTTGATTAGTCGAGCGTCTGCAGATGCCGCATTGATGCCGTAAGGTCGTCAGCTCGCTTTTGTGATTTTGTTCTTGCGCCTGGCTACTTAACACTCTACCCTCGCGTATACCTTCGGCGCCTTTGCCCACGGGGAGTGGAAATCCGACACCCATTTTCAATGCGGCTGCGGTAGGCACGCCTAATCCTGTACCTGTAGAAAAGGCTTCATGTATTCATTGTATTAAAAAAATCTAGGTATCACAACTTACCAAGTGTGGGTGCTATTCTTGGCTTCACTAGATCACCAATCGACGGCAAAGGCTTCACGAAACCAGCGCTTTTAAGTACTTGATGATACAACTCGATCTTTTCTTTCAACGTCACGTTTACTCTAATCTGCTCTTCATTATCCTTCATCACTTCGTCGTACTTTCTATCCAATCTCTGTTGTTCGTTCAATAACTGCGAGTTGATATCGAGAAGTTCTTGCAACCGCCTCTTCATTGACGTCACGCGTAAATTGCGATCCAAGTAATAGCCGATAAATTCTACACTAAAAGCGGGAGCAATATGCCATTTTTTTCTAACATCGACTAATGCCACCAGCTGAGATTCTTGTGCTTCTAGTGCAGCTGTATCTACGCCCATTAATTCAGCCTTTCTTGCCAATTGACGGCAGGCGGAAGCAGATGTAGTTAATAAACGTGGCATTTTTTGTGTCGGTACTACAATTAATATATACTTAGAAAGATATTAAATGCCTAAGAATATATATTCGAATGAAAACATCAATTCACCCCATGGTGGCGGACGCGATGCCTTGTGAGCTAAATATTTGTGTCTGTGCTTGGCCAATTTCCTTTGAATCCTACGTTGCTCGTCTGTATCTAAGTGATTAGGTTGCTTCAACATCTGTTGCCGGTACTGCGCACGCATTTGTAAAGCTAGCCAATTACGTCTACGTCTACGAACGAGAGATTTATCGGAGTGCAATTTGCAATGTGCATAGAATGGATCAGCTTGATCGACTTCCTCACTGTGTGCTTCAGACAGTAAACCCTCTCTTTGCGCACTGTAAAAATCATGTCTCGTATTTTATACCTGTAGCACAAACTCTGATAGATAATAATATCGATATATTCTCAACAAAAGTATTACCAGGTTACGTGAAAATACGTATGGCACATCCCGGCATCACATTCAATACATACGCCTGTGCGCGCGTAACACGAATCCTCACATAAAGAACATGTTTTCGCGCCCCACTTACTATACGCCATTTCGAACAGTGTTACGCTCGATAAACGATCTACCTAAAATACATACATAAAATTAATAAGTATTTATAAATTACAAATGTATAAAATTATATGCAATTATTACACACAGTATGAGATTTACTTACTTCACCGAAAGCAACACCGGGTACATAAAGAGCACATACTAGATGAACCCATTTTCCGACGTCTGTCTCTTTGAAAATTCCACCCTTGTTAGGACAGAGCTCGCACGATGGATCTTCAATTCCTGCGCTGCAAGCTTCGCAGAACCATGGTGCCGATTGGCATAAGGAATCAGTGCTGGAGAAACTTTCTACGTCAGATACGCCGTAACAACCTAAAATTTGATTTTTACTCGTAAACGTGTGTAGAAACTCTTGAAAAACAAGTGCACTAATATTTTAAATTAATATACACCTTCGTGAACACTGACTCCACATCCATCGCATTCGACAATCTCGTTTATATCGTCACTCCTGTCTCCTAAGCAACCACAGCAAATTAATACTTTACTTAGTTTATCATCAAGAGGAGCACCCTTTAGAGCTTGCTGGCGAGCTTGTTCGATCACATCTCCTACTGTTAAACCAGTGCCGTCTTTTCCTCTCAATAATGGATCTCCCAACGAATCATCAGATTCTTCAGATACTTCTTCAATAAAAAAATATATCTTAACTTACATATCACTCTATATTGCAAAAAAAATTTCTTTCTTTCCTTATGTATTTTCTTCATCTTTTTACAACAAAATTTACTTCCACAATAATGTCATTATTCGATAAAAAATTATTTATTTTCGAGCACAAGAACGAGAAAAATTCATCATTTCTTATAGCTTTTTGGACTCTGGATACGATGCCGTTTGCCAAATTGCTCTGTCACAACTTGGAGAAATTTAGTCATCAGCAGTTAAAATCGCAAAAAGAGCTGTTTTAATGTATTTTTGCATATTATAACGATATGTGACGTGTTGAAAAATTTTATTGTGATAAAAATTAAATATATTATTAGGACTTTTTTTTAGAGTCTATTGCATCAAAGTTGCGATCATTAAGAATCTATGAAATATTCTTCGCTATTCAAACTGAGTTTTTCAGGTCACTGAATATTAATTTGATTTTAAAATTGAGAAATTCAAAATGACGGAGCAATATGGCGAATATATCAAAATTAAAAATGGTCGAAGTTTTACTTTTATATTATTCGCCATATTGGCTCTGTCATTATGAATTTATCAACTTTGACATCAGATCAATATCCAGCGACCTGAAAAACCTTTAAGAGTTTGGATAACATAATTAAAAAATATTTCATAGATCTTTAATGATCCATGTAAGTCGCAACTTCAACGCAATAAGAGTAGACACTTTTTAACGCTTTTTTACATTACTTCTAATAGTTCTATGCCGCATAAAAATATACTTCATAGTCGTAGCATCAATGCCATCAATAGCACTAGCTTACCTTTCGCATCGTTAGAATCTACAGAATCGTCGTCCGACTCTTCACAATGGTCTTCAATCCTAAAATCACTATCATCCGAGCTCTCACCAAGATCAAAGTCGAGCAGGGACTGGTGCGCTGATTCCACCGGCTTCACCCTTCTCTTTTTGGGATCTCTTTCAACTGAAAAGAGCAATTTGATTGATTTTTCCCGAGTATAACATTTAAATATATTTTATCGCAATCCGATACGTAGAAATGTGTTATAACTAGTATTACACTGAAAGCTGCATTGATTTGATATATTTCTATGAAAAAATAAATATAATACGAGCAAGTTTTAGGTTATGTTTCCCTAATATTCCCGTACGTACATGTGCTGGTCATAGTGGCTTAAAATGTGGGGGGAAACTTTTATCAAAATCGGAGTAGTTCTTCGCGCAACCTATCAGCACGTTTTTCGTACAATTCTCGTCGAATATTCCACCGTATTAACGTCCACTACATTTTTTGAAAGCTCTCCCGTCAAGCACGCCACTTACAAAGGACACATACGCGTACGCGCGCGCATATCACCGATAACGCGCTAGGTTAATTTTATACGTGTCAGCAAATGAGGTTGCCATAATAATAAAGTAGTTGATTATGGTCATTATCATGCATTCACAAAGGACAAACCGGGTTGTTTATTATCATAATGCTGAAATAGAATTAATAATGTATCAATTGCGATAATAACGGTAATGATAGAAACTAACATACACGCTCGCGCACATGTATTACACACATGTACACATATCACACATGTATACACACATCACAGAAATATAATGGACATTAATATACTTGTAGAACATGTAATTTGCTGCAGTGCATTTAGCATTAATCAAATAATACAACTAATATTGTTTATGTTTGCTTAATAACTTGAGCATAATTTCACGTATACAGAAGTTGTAATATCCATTGAATGACATGGGAAAAAATATAGAAGAAAGAAGAAATAGATATACAACTTTTAAATATGGCAAAAATATGAAATTGCTTAATATGACAAATAAAGAGATGCTCGGTTAATTCACATTATTCGCAAATAATTGAATTTCACTTATATTAGCTCATAAGAGAAATTGTACGAGCACTGAACTCATCCCAGATAACACGCATGTCCCAAATCTGGACATGATGTCTCAAAGACGTCATTAAGACGTCTTTAAAAGTCTTATAATACGACGTCTTCGAGATATCTTCATGACGTTTTTAAGACGTCATAATGTCATGATTTATTGGGACATTACGTACACTGAGATGGTTCAATCACTGCAATTTATGTATTTACTTAACGCAAACGTGCAAATTTTCTGCAAGTTACTTTCTAAATTTATCCCAGATTATGTGGCTTTCTACTTGGCAGATCGACCATTAAAAAAAACAAAGCAATTTTCGCTTCCTCCGGTTTCTTCGGAACCGAGAATGGGAAGAAAACACGCAGGAAGTTATTTTGCGCTCCATCGACTCCGATGTGTGTCTCGCGGTCTAGACACTGTCCTCTGCGAACCAGCGTACGACATGTATTTTATACCGCATCTACGGGACACAAGCGCGGGAATTATTCGCATACGGATATCAGAGCACAACTTACGCATCGTTTTGTACAGGAATCCAACGTCGTCGTCCTGCGACATTTCCTCGTTGCAGAGAATTTCGTACGCCGACGTGGAACGTAACGGCGGCTTCCTCGGCTACCCCTCGGACGAGTACATCTATCGGGGTGATCCCGTCCGGCCAATTCTCCCCCGGAGATTTACCGCCTCAGGAAAACAGGTCGAAGTTCGCAGGGATATCAAGCGGGGAGAAGAATTATTTTCGCCCGGCGTTAATCCTGTCCGCAACGGTGTCCATGGCATCGGACGACGCGGCGCCGACGCGCCATGATGCATTTCACGCGAGTCCTTCAGCGGGAAGTTCAATCGTAACACCTGCCGACGCGCGGCAGGGGAACTCGTGCCAATAAAGTCCACGTACGGCTTTAAACTTTCATAACGTTCGTCTGTGTATAACGTACGTGATCGATATTTGTAGAAACAGAGAACTTGCAAGTTCAGCCGTACCATGTATATTAACTCTACACATTACTCGTGTGAATTTTTTAAAATGTAATTACTCGCGTGGGATGTATTTTACACTCCAATGTTACATTTCAGTTTTCATTAATTAATTCTCTTTTATGAGCTATAATTAAACAAAGGTTGATAATATTTTGTACGGTTTGTATAAAAATGTAAGCGCAATTGACTTGAGCCCATTTTGGATTTTATTTCGTAAAAATTTTCTATTAATTTACTATTGTTTATTCAACAAAACCTTCCGGTAAACATAATGCCTCAAATCGGAAGAAATCTTAAAGACGTCATATCTCCTGATTTGAGACATGCGTGTTCTTTACATAATCTGCGGACTAGAATAATTAATATAATTTTGCGTATGCTGCTAAATTCGTAGCGTCAAATTATTATACTCAATTTCAGTCATTTTTAACCATTTTTATAGATCGTCAATGATCCTATACTTAATATGCCGTTAATTTAACAATGTTAATTCAACTAAAACAATGTTAATTTAACTAAACCAATGGATTTAAAATAATACTGTTAAAATAATAAATTTCAACACATACGGTAGTTAAAGATAACAAAATGGACAAGGTAATAGTTTAAATCTCATTCTTTAATATATTTAACAGTATTACCATAAAACATACTTGTAAAATTTTAAAATCGCATCTCATATATCTTATATGTGTAACGGTGTGTGACGATGTGTGGATGTGTATGTGTATGTGTGTGTTGATACGTTGAGAAATAACAATTCCAAGAATAAATGTACATAAAATTGAAATAAATCCTTTCACTTATCTCCTTCTTACAGATTAATTTTATCACTCGTAGAATAAAGGGTATAAAATTTAAAGACGCAATTGAGACTAATCAAGAGATGCGCGTACTTCTCGCTCAAATCCTGCAATAACGAAATGCTAATTAAGCATAGACGATTTTTAGCTGTCTTCTTCACAGCTACTTGAAAGGACGACTTACGAATTGTCGACGAGATACAGTGCAGGCTAACGTGTTTGAATCGCGCGGGCGAGGTGTTCCTCTCATTCGCCGAAGGACACCGAAGGCAACCGAGCGACGCGGTTGCCCGCGAAGAGTGCGAAGCGCGAAATTTTTCGGTCGCGTATTCGGCAAAATCGTCGAAAATGCATTAACTTCGTCTTCCTCGCTATAATTAATAAAAAAGGAAAGAAAAACGGGGACTGTAAGATTACAATCTGTGACTCCAGATTATTGATTTATACGCCTTACGCGGAAGATTATAAGTTCCTCGCGAGCAAATAAAAGTTGCATATACTTTCTACCTTTATTTAATATACACGTTTATTAATATACTGTATGTATTAATTTCTACATATATGTACGTGTAAATATCTAATGCGCTCGAAATTTATTTACATTAATTAAAATCATATTTCATTTGAAATGCATTCGTATTTCGAATACGAATTCAGAGATTAATTCTGAAATGAGTGGCCAAATATGTCAAATTTAGTAATATCTTTATACATGTTGGATGAATTTTCCATTAAATAGACATCATGGTGCATTCATGATCGTAGCAATAGATTATATTCATTAGTAATATAATTTTTAATTACATACATTTTTGTATCGATATAAAGACGGCACTGAAGTTAGCTGAGCGTCGAAATCTGAATAAAAAGTAATCGCGTACTGTCGAGCATCAACGCCACCATTCGGCCATTGAAGTTCGGCCGATCGCGAAGGAAGGGACGCGCGAGTAGTTTCGTCATTAAAATCGGGCAGAAATGCATACGTATTTCTCGTTACGCGTTGTATTTATCGTTAAATCAGAAACGAGCAGCGATAGAATCCACGTCAAGATATCGAGTTATGGGTAATGAGTATAACGGATTCATGTGGATTCGCCAAGAATTCAGTTTCTCGAGCAGGTAAGCGTGCGTGCATAATATTTTTCCTATTGATATATATGTACGCACACACTCCAGTGTCTAATACGAACGAAATATACATTAAGAACAGCGTACTCATTATTCAAGAGCAATCGAAATCGTATTTCGCTCGAAACCTATTTGCGTCTAATTTGTTACGACCAACTGAAAGTTTAACAATTAATCCTAAAATATATTTACGTGGCCAGAAATATATCAAACAACATATATTTAAACGTGTCAAGGAATTTTCTCGTTAAGGGTGTATTTCATGTAAAAACCGATTAAAGGAGCGCTTTCATTACTACAATCTTTATCGATGTACTTATGCCGGCACTGATACATTGGCGGCACTGACACGCTCGAAGCCAGTGCCGAGCGTCGAAATTTGAACCGCTGGAAAGTAATCGTATGACGATGACGTCAGAGCCGCCATATTGCGATGTTCGGCCGATCGCGAAGGAAGGGACGAAGGGACACGCGAGAAGTTTCGTGATTAAAATCGGGCAGAAATGTATATGTGTGCGTGTGTATTTGCCGTTACGTATGTCATGCGTGTCATGTCCCATTCGTTAAATTAGAGACGCGCGACAAATTTTGGCTCATGAGTATCGCGGTTTATATATCCGCTCGCAAGAAATCCGGCTCCTCGAGCAGGTAATAATAAGGATGTATTTTTACCTCCGATCTGACAATTCAATCAAAAGATACATTACATAATAAAGAGCACGTATATATATTTAGTATCCGAGAATGATAAAATTGTATATTTTACTCGAAGTGTAAATTGCGTCGAATCTGTTATTCGCGCGCGCGGGCGCGCAAATTAAAGCCCAAAAATTAATTATGAAGCGTATGATCAGAAATATATTTGATAATATATATATTTAAACGCATCGAATTACGAATAAATGTTTCATTAAACGTGATAAACGGACCCGTCGATTCGACGGGTCATTTCTCGCTGGGACAGTTCCATTACTTCAATCTTTATTGATCTTTATCGATGTATTATTAATGCCGACACGTTGGCAGCACTGAACCACGCCGAACTTAGCCGCGCGTCCAAATTTGAATCAGGTTCGCAGCAAACCGAAAGTAGCCAATAGCCACTCAAGACGTCATTAGAGTTCCGACGGTTGCGACGGGCTGTACACTCTCTGGCTCACTGGGCTAGACGCGCAAGAAGTTTCGTGATTAAAATCATGCGCGTAATGCACGCTCGCGTTTCTCGTGTTTAACTCGTCGAGCTGGAGACGTCGAGCGGAAATGTCACCGCGCCGGGATATCATCGCGATCCGGCTCGTGAGTGCTGATTTACGTCGCGGTCGCGTCCCTTCGCCAAGCGGGCGGGTATGTATCTCCTACATTAAAAGCGACGTATTCGTACTTTATCTCGAACTTGAAAGAAATATTTCTTGCCTTCCCTCTGGACTTCTCTTTGAGAGAGCGACAAAATATCTCATTATTATAATGATGATTAATTGTTTCTAATTTTCAGCAGGCAGTTGCGTTATTCGGGACGAGCCGGAAACGAACGACTCGATGCCGCCGAGGCGCCGCCGCGCCGTGCATTTTGACGTGTTTACGGGAGCGGGAACGCGGGTGAGTGCTTTCTGGCTGAGAATTGTGCGAAAGGACAACTGCGGACGACCGTCGAGCGATCTCCGGAAGGCCGCCGGAATGGAGACGACTCGGCCTCGAGATGCCCATTCACGTCGAGCTGCAACGGATTCTCTCAGGTAAGTGAGCTTGCATGACTCTTTGCGTTCGCACACTTGTACGCACGATGCGAGAATCGAATCGGAGGAATGCTATGAAGAAATGTTTTCGCACGAGGGAGATTGGCTATTCATTTGAGAAAAATATCGGGGCGCGAAATAACTTTTGTTATGTTTTATCGTTAATTGTCATACGCAACGTATATCGCAGCACGGGAATGCAGCCCTTTATATTATGAATTTAATCGGCCATGTATTGTATCTTGTATTTGTAATATCATGCATTTTTCAGATCATATGGATTATTAAATAATGGTAAAACGTATCAACATGATATGAGTATTGGAAAATTTTTTTGTACTCTGCTTCCGCTGCTTCTTTCCCTCGGGCGGCGTTATTTTTCTAGCTTGATTCCGTTTCGATGATGCAATCACGAGGATTTTGATCATGTAATTAATTTTAATCTTTTGCATTGAAGTTCCAATTATGCGGCAACATTAGCAGAATATTCTATTTTTCGTGTGCATTGGCGAATGATTCATTAAAATAATATATTTTAATTAAACACAATTCACATTTAATTCTCCTTTCATGTTATAATAAATTATATCTTTGCCATTATAAAAGCTAATATGGTTCTCGTATGAAAGCTAATATCGTATTTAAACACAATGAAAATGCTTCGTATAAAGTTAGGCCACTTTATATGATGTTTTATATAATTGCAAAAATAGAGGAAAAAATATCTGAAATGTTACACCATAAATAACTAACGATAAGATAATTAAATATATCTCTGGATATATCTCCTGTATATTTCATACATATCATATATTTCATATATATCATATATTTCATTAATTCTGACTTTTATGTTTTGCACCAGAAATATCTTATTACATAATTGAGAATTTTAATCAACTAGAGAAAAAAATGCTCTTTACGATCCGGACTGGGTTTTGATAGCTTAATAATAGTATTGTGTGAATTTTTTATACCTTTTTCAAACTTTAAATAAACTGTGCGCCGGTTTTTCGGTCTTTAAAACACTAGCTCTTTGTTGGACCGGTAAATCCACATACTTAAATTGATAATTGAATTTTAATGTTAGTAAGCTTTCTTATATTAAATCATTATAAATAATTTATTGCGAAAAATATCATCCTAGCCAGGGTTCGAACTTGGACCTTTTTACATTCCGTGACGGATGTCTTTACCCGTTGAACCTTGGCTGGAGTTGCAATATATTCTTTACAGTTTTAATAAAGAAGCTTATTAGCATTAAAATTTAAATCAATTATCGATTTAAGTATGTGGATTTACTGTTCCAACAAAGAGCTGTTTTAAAGACCGACAAAAAATTGGCGCGCTGTTTACTAAATTTAGAAAAAGTATACAAAATTTACACACTATTATTAGGCTAGATCCAATATAAACCGTAAATGACGTTAAATAATTAGAATTTTTTGTATATTTCCTACATAAAGCAAGGTATCTCTTCTTTCATTGCATTAAGATTAATATTATTTCACGTGCAAAGAGTTAAATATAAG
>NW_020218133.1:301115-340798 GCF_003070985.1 Temnothorax curvispinosus | reverse complement strand
CTCAAGCTTCGCGCTCGCGTACTCGATCGTCAGGGCGTGTCCCGTAATTTCCGCAGTCGGTTAAAACATTCATGCGCGGCTGAATGCGCGGAGCACAGATACGTATGTATGCACGTGGGCGCACGTTAACTCGACATGAACCATTCATAAGCAAACCGGGGAATCCTGGGCCAGCGTAGATCGGGGGGCCACGCTTGCCGTCCGTGGCGACGACAAAGCGTCTAATCCGCATGCCGATTTCCGGGCCGGTAGTTCGGGTCCCTGAGACGCCGGTTTCGCCGAATATACATCCGTCTTAACGATCGTGGATTATTGGATGCAAATTGATTATCGAGTTTCTCGGACTCCCCGGTATTTCGGGGTTTGCGGAATATCCCGTCGATATTCACTGCCGTCGACGACGGATCGTTTGGAAGTAATCGCTCCTTCGTCGAGTTTCCCAACGCTCGCGAGAAGGCGAAATGTAATTTCATTATCGCGAAACGTACGAAGGGAAGTGTATTCGGGTTTAGGGTCAGCCTTGAAGTAATCGCTTCCCTCATCAGATTTCCAAGAAGGTGAAATGTAATTTTATCGCTATACCATCTGTCAAGGGTATGCGCGTTAGGGGCAGCGAAATCGTTTGGAAATAATCGACCGTTCATTAAGTTACCGAGAAAAGGGAGGTCTAGCTTGGGGTTTTGAGCGAAATGTACGAGTGTAGCAAGAATCAATGGTTAAAATTGTGGTAGAGAACAATTGTTTGAAAGCGATAAATCGTAGGAATAATTGTATACGGATTGCAAATTCAACTTCTCAGTTAATTACTTGATTTATTCAAAAGAGATTTATGCATCTTTTTTACACATAAATCTATTGACCTTTAAATCGCGAGATATTTTGATCTTCGCATTTTTTGTCCAGATTTTTCAAGATTATTTAATTTTTTACGACGAATATTGCTTTTAAATTTTTCATATCTTCGAATTTTGCATACCTTCAAATATTAAGTTTTTATCATCGTATCTTCGAGTCTATTAGTACTTTGCGATTATATATGTTCAAGTACCTATCTTATGTACGTGACGAATATACGCGTGTGAAGTATATACCGATACATTACGAAATATCGACGTGCCTTTGAGCATAAACTAGTGCCCCATGACCCCGGTATGCCCAAACGATCTCGTAAAACCGGTACATTCGATTTCATTGCGAGGGATCTCGGAGTGAAGCGACCCTAGATTGAAATCGATGTTAGCCCTGGACCGGTGACAGCCTCCGGTACAACGACGACTCACCGACACGATCGTACATATCACTCACACGCGTGTTCGCGTATACGAGTTGCCTGCGGAGTGGTGACCGCAACCAGTGCCGGAAGTTATGAATGTTTCATGGAGCACCTTCCGCCGGCCGCAGTTTTGCCGGTTGGTTTTCACGTGCGATTTCGATGCTCGATTAGAGGCGTCGAATGCTGCGGTAGCAATCGGCGCGTCACGTTTGTACCGATGACGCAATTTCCGCGAGAGCAAGCAACGATCGACGTACGATACGAACTAAATAGCTACTAATGGAGTCCTTTGCAAGATCAATGCTTCCTCGCGGTATATAGTCAAATGTACATATAAGAATCCGTGAACATCCATTTGAGAAATGACTTACAATTAATAGAGACACCGGTCTCTCTCTCCCTCAGGTGAAATCCTATCACTTAACTCTAAGATGCAAAGAATTCGGATAGTACCTACATGTAATTAATATAACTAAAGCTTAGGGCATGATGTAAATTTTCAGAATTTCTGTCACTGTAAAATTAACGATCTAGATAAGAATGTTAAAACAGAGCTTTGATCTTTTATTATAATAAAAAGCTTCAAAGATTTAAAATTAATATTCTAAAATTCCAGAACTTTAGATTATAGAAAATCCAGAATTTTTAAAAGATTAAGATCTTAGAAATTAAAAAATTTTAAATTTTAGAAAATTCATAAATTTATAAGAATCCAAAAATACTCAAGCATACAGACGTGTTTCACTGATATAATTATATCTGTGTTTACCGTCACGAAATTTAAACCTCAGATATTTTTATATTATATCGCGTTTCTACAGAACCTTTAATTGAAATAGACGCTTATATATCGACAAAATTTGCATCACGTAAAACGAGTCGTCATATAACGTGAATAATATCCGTGATAAATGTCACTACCTGCAAAACGTTCGCGGCGTTCTCTCGCGCGGCGACAGGTGTGGCAATCGTATGCTTCTTGTTGGAATAATTACGCCTAATGGGGCATATTTCCTCGACTTGTTTGCTCCTGCGCCTTTGAGTTGATACACACCGTCGTTTTGTAATAATTATCGGTTGTTCGTAAGAGCAAGAAGGCCTAGAAATGTCGTTCTTCATTCGATGTCGTCGACTCAAACGCGCGTCCGGCAGTTTCGAGTCGCTCGCCCGCGCAACAAAAGACGATATAATAAGATGCGCAGCCGTGCACCGTTGCCCGTTGCAACTGCTGGATGCTAATTGCTCGAGCCCTCCGGAAATTATAATTAGACTGCGCAATCAGCGACGACTGCGCCGAGATTCCTGCCGGCCGTCTTAACGAACGCGCTGACTTCGCCGTCGTCGACAAAATGAGAAAGAACGGCGCCAAGCTGCGCCTTCGTTTCCTCGAGATCGAAATGCATGCCGCCGCTGCAACAAATGGACCTACCGTTAGCTGAACTTCGGCAACAAAATTATTTCGTAATTTGTTTCGACGGTGGCGGAGCATTCGTTTCGAGTTTCGAGAGCGCGAGGTTCGTCGAGGAAAAGTTTGGAAGGATATTTAGATTCTTTTGCTAGACGATGGAAAAATTCGTGAATCTAAAAATAGAATTCGTGGATTCATTAATTAAAAATCAAGTAAAATATGACATAATACAATATTGGATTCTGTCGATTTAAAAATATCTAAAAGAAGCAAATATTTTTATCGATTTATGGTCGTACGTTCTTCAAAATATGAAATGTTACATTATTGTATTTTCATATATATTAATTGATGGATAATTAATTTATCCTCTACAAGTGTTATTAAAAATCATTTTACACGACGTATCAACTTTGAAATATGTAGATACAAGTGACCATTTCAATCTCGATTTCAATATCTCTAATCGATGTTACGAGTACAACTCATAAAATAAAAAAAATTTTCGAAAGCAATTTTCGACATACAGCGTTACGATAACGGTTACGATTCGTTACTGTAGCAGTCGTGCGTAAAATACTGGAAAAAACATGACGGTAATAGAATTTTATACCTCATACAACTTTTTGATATTTCCCGTATAACATTATATTTGCTTAACCATTATTTAATCCGATATGTATCTTTTACATTTTTAAATTTTTAGTTCCAGATCTTTGAATATATAAATAATTATTTTTAATTAAATAATTATTTTTTAATATAAAATTACGCTTTTTACAATGCTACATTATGCCAAACCTCTTTGTCGAATTATATGCAATAATCATTCCGTGTAATTATCACAAAAAACAAACATTTTTTAAATATTTGGGTTACAATTTAATTAGAAAACATCAAAAGAAAATAAACCATAAATATTTTGACAATTTTTAGCTAATTCGTATTTTTCTAAAAATACTTTCCATTATTCGATTTACCGTAATCTGCACTCGCGTTGCTATATACCGGTCTTTCTGAAGATGAGAAGCAAAGCATGTATTAGGGCTTAACTGCCCTTGAAACAGAGCCCTGTTACAGTCTCGTATGGCTTGATGCACTTTGTTTAGAGTACCTCTTACGGCTTACGCTATATATATTTTATTATTTTACTACGAGTATTATAAAAAAAAGGATATACGTGACGGATCTCTATCCATTATATTTTTTTATTACTGAAAATACCGTCAGTATTATTTCATCTAAAGTTTTAGATAATATATTTATATACTCATTTAAATAATATCTTCATTAACGCGAGATAAAATAAACTGAATCACACTTTTAATATGATTATTCCAATTCATATTCATAAATAAATAGTAGATTATATTTTAAACGAATAATTACTTTATTCTATTTATTTCGGAATATAACTCGTATCATTCTTACATTGATATTTTATTGTACGAAACGACGCCGATAAAATGTTGGTCTTTCGATAAATATGGGCTGCCTCGCTTTCCAATTGCCGCATTTATATTTTAATAAAAGCACACGATACGGTTGACAAACGAAAATACGTTTATCGATCCGTCGTCCTGCCGTTAACGCCGTGGCGCGGGAACCGGAAGCTTGACCGAGTACATATTGTATAAGCGTGCACGCAACAATTATTATCTGACACTGGCGACGAAGTAACACGCTAACACGCGTTTGTCGCTGACAGGAAGGGACGTAATCCGAACTGAGGAAAGTTGTCAGCGCGTGGCGCGCGCTAATTATAAGTTCGTTAATTGCGAAGTGGACTCGCCGGGAGGTCATACGTGTCAGATCGTGGCCGCAGGAAGCGAAAGTCAGACTTTGGGGACTATCGATCAGTATGGGTATCGCGATATTGCACTCTTTGCTTAAATTAAAAATATTGCGCGCGCGACAATGCTTTTGAGAATTTATTTGTAGAGAATTTATCTGCATGCTTGCCTTCAATGTATTATTAATTCATTCGCGACATTGCGCCGCAACATCCGTCACGTGAAAATGTCCAACGAAATTATACAGTCGTTTTCATTAACGTTAACAGGTAATTGTTATTACATGCTCTCACTTTCGTGGAATAATTTATATTACATGGTTATTACATTCTTGTTGGAAACAATGTTGGTAACTTTCTAGTTTATGGGCAGTGGCGCCTTTGATCTCTCAATGGAGAACATTCAATAGCTTTGTATGAAAAGTACAAGAGTTTATTATGTGCTACGTCGAGTATTTCGCCAGATTCCTTTCATCTTACTTTCTAACTATTTCATATTTATCAAAATAATCAAAGATCAATAATTATCAGAATTCTTTTTAAAACGTATCAGAAGCTTCAGATTTTTTTGCAAAAAGTTTTTCAATTATATTGACCACTGAAAATAAGATATTAACTTTAAAGAAAGGCTGGTACTATATGGTGCTACAATATTTCCAATATAATAAATCATTTTCTGTTTTATCTGATTTATTTATAAATGCGTTAATTTTAATTCCTACTGTTTTTAAAAGTTACAATCTTTTTTGCCAAAACATTTGTTATGCGTTTTATCAAATAAATAATAGTTTGATCCATAAAAAGTATATGTGACTATAAAAATTAAGAATTGCGATTCAAAAATTAAAAGAAACTTGAAAATTCAATAGTTCTATTCAGTGTTCATAAATTCTTAAGTATTAGTAATCTTTTATGATACCACGTTAATATCTGCAAGATGTTCTGAACAAAGTAACGATTTCACGCCCTATAAGATGCAACAGGTTTTTAATTTTAAATGTTAAAGCGCTTTGGTTATTGAAAAATGCTATTAGAGAATTTAAAAGATTTTTTCTCAAATTTGTTCGCGGAATCAACGGTTCTAGGTAGCTCACAAAAGTTGATACGATGTCGCGAAAAAGCGCTGGTCGATATTTTTCGCAACACCGATTTAATACTCGCTTTGAGATAGAAGAATCGAAAAATGATTTTTCGACGTGTAGACCCTTTGTCTTCGCCACCGTCCGATTAAAATATTTCAAATAGACAGAGGCAATGTGTTTTTTGGCTTGCTAGAACTGACGTTGCGCATGCAAACACAACGCTACGGGCGACATCGCTCGAATGCGCTACCAGTTTCAATGGCCGACCATTGAAACGGAATTTATAGTTTTTAGTGCATAGTGATGGATAACTTTTCAAACCACAAAACACAGGCTTTTGAGCAATTTTCGCAACGTGTCCAATACAAGAGTAGCTGTTTCAGCGGAAATCATGTTACATAGCCCCAACACCCTTTATATATGTATATATTCAATAAAACCAATCTCTCATTTTTATGTTTATGGAAATGAGTTTTGTAAAAATACAAAGCGCAATGGATATAGAAAAATTCGTATACTTTTATAAGCTTTTTTACCGCAGTTAAAGGAAAACTATGTAATAAGAGAGAATAAGAAATAACATTTATAAATCAAATAAAACAGAAACTTATTCGTTGCATTAAGGATACTTTAACAATACTGATCTCTGTGAAGTCAATATCTTATTTTTTAATAGATATAATTTAGAGACTTTACGCAGAAAATTCTAAAGTTTGTGATATATTCTAAAAGGCGTTTTGACAATTAACACACGAGAGAAAAACAAAAAAGTTCTAGCAATTTTTCCATACTTATATGGTAGGAATTTTCTATTAATCATACAAATTCTTTTCACATGTTTGATATTTTTTTAAGAGTTTCGAATAATGGCTCAGGAGTTTTATTAAAACATTTATGGCACAACTTAATGTTGACTGAAAAATTATTATCAATGTTGGAAATACAAAGCTAGTATTTGTGAATTTTAATTTTTTGTATTTAGCAGCTAAAACTTCTTTTGAAGCATATCAGAAATTTCAGAACTTTGCAGAAGTATTAGAATTCTATTTCGATTATTGTACATCGAAATTCTAAAAATTTAAACTTTACGAAGGTATAATATTGTGAATGAAATCATAATCTCTCTCTCTTTCGCGAAAATCGTTTATAATATTTGTCACAAGGATATATATATTCTATCGATGACGCTGACAAAAATTATCGGCGATACTTCGTTGAAACGTTATGTCGATGAGAAACTTTTTAGCTCGAGAGGATTCAAAGCGCTGCTATTCGATATTCCGCACAAAGGCCTATGTCCGATACGAAACAACGCCATTAAAGTGATGGCGGCGGAACGAAATGAGAATAATCGAGCAGCTCTTTCCGCGCTTTCGTGTCCACTCGATCGGAATGTCGATGAAGAACTTTTGATTTAAAGGGCCGACGCTTTCGACTGGCCGCATCGTCGGCTCCGCGTCGCGAGTCGTATAGAGAAAGGGAGAGAATTCGACCCATTATAAATTATTAAAATAATTCACAAAGATCGTAAAATAAAGTATATAAAGATATTTTCGTCAACGTTATTAGCAAAGATGATATATCTTATGACAGGTAAAAGTATTTTAAGAAACCTTTACCTTCGACAAACGCGTTTTAAACAGCTCGATTTAAATCAGTCGTACAAAATCACGGTGATTTTTGCATTGCTACTTAATATTAAAATTATGATGTGGAGAGATTTTTTATACTGAAAGTACTTATTAGAAAGCGCAATGTGCTATGTAAAATGTAGTCAATTAATTAACAGTAATTGTTTTATCAAAGGAATAATTTTATCAAAAAGTACGTAATGTTATCTCATTGTTTTACTGATCATCTATTATACTTACTTTCTGATTCTACAACCTTATACCAGCAGCGGATGTAGTGAACTATTTTTCTATCTGTCCATTCGTTCTTCAGTCTGTTCGTTCGTTACTTCTTCCTTCTTGCAGAAGGTCGAGCGGCTAGAAAAGAAATCGTAAGTCCTCGAGGGATATTCCCCTGTGCAGAGTTTCCTGCAATTTTTAAGATCTAAACCGAGATCAAAAAGTCCGAAGTTTCCAGCTCGGTCTTTGTCAAAGTTCCTGTTGAGATTTTCCTTGCGCTCCCGGGATTCATCTCTGTCGATATATTGACGCTAATTACTAGTAGCGTAGTTAATCGACGTTAAATTCTTTGACTGATGAAAGAAGCTTCCAAGGGAAGGGAGAAACAAAAGTTTTCCGAGAAATTCCTGATTGAAATTTATAACTTGATTTATTAAGGGGGTTTAATATTGGTTAAGGAATTGCCGGCGGAAAGTTAGGGCGTTGTTGCAAGCGCGCTACGAGCATGAATTTCTCCTTCAATTTTATATGAACGATTAGTCTCGTGAAAGTCGTCTCGATGTCTTGAAATTTCGCAAACGCGAAATAATTCAAATATTGAATCGTGACGTCTCGTTAATCATGTCTGACTTTCTTAGCAGTCCTATTTACTAATTTAGTTCTTTTTCATCTTCCGACAGCCACGATCTCTTCCACTCGATTCAAAATTTTGTAAATATATACACAGAGTGATCGTATATAAGTTTCGTTCCGGTTGAAAAACTTTTAGCCAGGAGCTCTCAGTATTGCTGTTTATTTCTATTTTTCTACACGACGATAAACTTCTTTACGAGACTTGAAAGGATGTTTCTCTTACCGAGACATACTCGAGAAAAAAGTGCGCACCGATCGTAAAACGTGAGGTTTGCGTTGTGAAGAATATAGGTATCAAGTTTAAATAATTTAATGCAACAATTCGATAAGACCTGCACTTGAAACTTCAAAGATTTTGAAGCTCGCAAGAATTAAGTATTTCAGAGCAAAAGTAACTTGGAAATTTTAAATGCGGGATTTATTGATGCAAATTGCGTGTCACGAATCCCGGAAGAGCGTCGGTTTTCACAGTTGCTTCTCGGCTTCCTCGAACGCGAATCTCATCACTTCTACAGTTCCCCATTCTTTGAAGGACTTACGATCTCCAGTTTCCCTCTCAGCGTATCTTGCGCGCACGGTGAAAAGTTGTCAAAGGAGCGAACGGCGGAGCGGAGAACTTTTGTGCCGGCGGCGCACGCGCGTCTAGATAGATGTACGGGCGATCACGAAATTCTGAGGGATTTCGGGAAGCGTAAATTTTCGGTCCGCCGCCGGTATGCGAGGTCGGAACTATGCGAACGGCGAAAACTATCGCTCGCCCGCAGTTGCAGTCATTTGTTTAGGGCGTCAGTTAAGCGCGAAAGCTGTTAAGCGTATATTGGGGCCGATCGCTCGTCGGTACTCGATTAAAGACTATCCACACAATAGGAAGATTACGTGTATTATGTATATTCGTTGTAATATGGAATATCTCGTGATTGTACGAGGATTTATTTAGAAAGTTTCCGCGATCACTTATAAATTTACTTATAAAAGGCGGAAGAAACCGAGAGCTCCAAGAGATAAAAGATATAAGAGGCAGGAAATAAACAAAGGTAGCCTCGTCTCTCACACTATCCCGAGCTTACTTCCGGGCGATCACCTTTAAAATCTACAAAGCTGAAGCCTCGTCTCGCTATATAGGAGAATGGGGTACAAATTGGATGTAACGTCATCACTTTAGGGGATTCGGTGCTTATTATTAGCTGCGCTATTGATTTTGCTTCCCACTCGCCCTTGTAACCTTCAGGCTCGCTATACTAAACGCGAGTCAAAGGTTATCGGCCGACGGAGACCCCGGCATCCCATCTCTCTTTTATCGCCGGCATTTTTATCTTAATGATAATGTTCGGTAAGGTATAGCCCACATCGATGGTAAGCTATCCGGTGAGACGATACCCCCATTATCGCAAACTCTCTTCGAGATGAGATCGAATCGAGACGGCGCGCTCGACTACAACTAAAATTTTTTTCTTTTTTTTTTACGAAACATTTATTTGCCGTAAAAGAAGAGACGAAATGCGAAAAACTCACTGGATATACACAATAGAGAGAACACAGGCTTAGAAGAGAACAGTGAAAGTAAGGAAAACAACGCGGTACGACGGGTGCAACTTTATGTTGCATTATGTCCTCGAGGATACTGCAGATTTATCCACTATATCCCAAGTGTTTGTTTCCTAGCTTTGCCGTCGGTATAAGCATTTGATATAATTTCTGGTAAGAGGAAAGCGCAATGCCGACGATGTCGCAGTCACTTTCCTATACCATATCTTATTCGCATCACTTATTTTATAACGATTATACAATATACGTCAATTAATACGCGCTTTTCCGTATCTTTACACAGTACTACGAAAATAGTATTTTGTAAAGATAACAATATGCCTCGCGGATGTAGAAGTGTGCAGATTTTCTAAAACTTTCTGAACTTTCTATCCTAGAAAGTGTCGATAGTCAAATTTAACGAAATTAACGAAAACGGATAATCAGGCGAGAGAGACGAGAGGAGGAAACTCGAGCACTCACGACTGTTTGAGCATCCAAAAAACCAATTGTAAAAAACTTGCGAATTCAATTAACAGCTTCCGCCTCGAGAGGAAATTAAAGCTGATGGTCGCGATGTTAAGAAGTCGGCAGCACGAGTATAGCGTACTGCCACCGTGAGTGCTAACTTAGCGCCGACATAATCGGGTTAGCATCATTAACTTGAATCGCTTTTACTTTAATTGCCTCGGGTATCGCGCGGATAACGAATTTGCATCGCTGTGGATCTTCCTTCTTTCGAAGGAAGAAAAATTATTCCGGGAATCCCGCGTGCTAACGAGGTAGATAAGCTTGTCGGAGGTTAGTACTGGATTTTCCGATAGCATGCCGGATTATGGCGGTACTACCGTCGTTCTCGTCATTCACTACCGCACTCGTAACCACATTAAAGATATTCTCGATATCTTTATCATCGCTCGGAAGGAATCGACTCAACAAGTAATATTAAGTTATTTCGCGAAAAGAGGAATTCACCGTAAGAAGAAAAAAAAAATAAACGTAAGGATTACAAGTTTTTGAAAATGTTAACGACATTGCGGATTCGCGAGTTCCAGAAATTGAAGCGCGTGAAATTGACAGCCGTATTTTACGCGAACACACAAGGACGAAATTCCGGTAGGTGGATCCGCAACGTATCCTTCGTGTTACCGTATATCCCTTCGTTAAACATCGCGGTGTTATATTTGCTCAATTAAGAGCGCGCGTATACACGAATTCGGAATTACTTCGTGCGCCCCGACATCGTGTAGTTTCTAGCAGTGCAGTATAATCATAACTATGCGGAGGGTTAGTACAAACACGTGTTAACAGCATGCGCGCGCGCGCGCGCACGCACGCGAATGCAACGCTCATCGTGCTGTTTCCCCTCGTTATCGTAATGTCCCTTCAGGCAGGAAAAGAGCGATTTTTCATCCCCCGGCGAGTCCTGGAATGCGCTATATTGCGATGTCCGCGCGGGATCGTCCTGTTTCCCGGTGAGTTCTTGCGGGTATTAAAAGAGATCGGTCGTTGACAAACGTACGCGACGCGACGCTTTCACGCAATTACGACAAAGCCACTTACTAATTTCGCCGTCTGATAATCCATTATCTCCCGACCATGTGCGGGCTTCGTCCGTGTACGTACTAATCCCCGGCTTTGACTTTCGGTGGCGGTGGCACGTCGACCCTCGTTCCACCGCTTCTACATTGAAATCCTCTCTCCGTGCTCCGTTCTCGAATAGACGACGCCACGTCTGACCAGTACCGTACTAGCTCTACTGCGCGCCAGCAACGCGTATCTTATATTTATGTAATTCTCGTTCGGCTCGTGAATTGATTGTAACGCGTATCTCGAGATCTTCCTCGAGGTCGTACGATTCTCTAATGGCCTGGTAAATTTTTTAATCTACTTCTTCCAGAGATTGATTTTATTTAGTATTTTTCTCGATATTCGCGAAACTTTAGCTCTTGTTATCCTTATATCTTCGAGATTTTTTCTTGTTTGCTTTCGATCACGTTTTAATAATTAGTTACTTATTTTTCTAAATATTTAAGCATTTAATTGAAGGATTTGAGATATATAAATTTTAATATGATATGTAATATATGCTTCTTTGTAACTATTAAATTTTTCTTTTAATACAGTTTTCCATTTCTTTTAATACAGAAGGAAAATGCACGAATATTATTGCAAGCATAATCAAATAGGGGAAAAGTATAAGAATGTTACGCGAACATTCGTCGTGTAATTTAGCATATTATTGCTGTAAGTTTCCAAAGTTGCGGAATCTTTGAATTCCACAAGACCTCCGGTTGCTAGATCAGAATGTCGGGAAAGTCATTTTAAATGAATAAATCAATATGTAAATATATGTTTGTTAAGGTGCATTTTGAAACTTCTTTTTATCTTCTGCTACGATGCTCTGTTATACTCTCCTCCTTCGTTCTCGACGATATCATGAAAGATTCATAGTCGCAGCTTCCACCAAATAATACATGACGCGGTTTATTGTTCGCCGCTGTAATATCCTACAGTAACAGAATGCCGAAGTTTTCTTCCTGTACCGTTTACTGTCGCAGACAAGTATAATCGATCGGAATCGATAATCGCCAATATGACGTAATACCAATGTTTGTTCTGTCATCGCATTCGATATC
Organism: Temnothorax curvispinosus; assembly: GCF_003070985.1. Taxonomy (NCBI): domain Eukaryota; kingdom Metazoa; phylum Arthropoda; class Insecta; order Hymenoptera; family Formicidae; genus Temnothorax; species Temnothorax curvispinosus. The sequence goes on along the minus strand of NW_020218133.1, from coordinate 328,597 downwards.
AAGATAATGGATCTATGAAATGTTATACATTCTAATATTCACAAATCCATTACCTTAGATTGAAGTAAAAGACAATGTGACGATTTGAAAAAATTTCTTCGAACATTAGAATTAAGTTGATATCTATAATCGTCGCGAGATACGGAATAATAATTTATAATTCGCATCTTCTATCTCAATCCTTACTTTTAATAAGTAAATCACGCGAAAATTAGCTTCGATACATGCAAAGCCGTTGTCTCAATTCATTTACGAATTATTAATCGTGAAAACTAAGCACAGAGTGATCACGAATTCTAAGAGTCATAAAAAATAATTGCGTTTGGCTTCTTTTTTAACATTACTTATTTATATATATTGTCTTGAAAAGTTGTGACTTATATGAAAAGATATTGCTTTAGCATTTGTTTGCCCGAGTTGCCGAGTGAGTAGCTTTTCATACCATATAATGTTGAATGTTTCATACAAAATAATGAACTGAACAATAACGAATCAAAACTACGCGTCAACCGACTATTGTTCTAAAAATTTAATGTTTTATAATATTCACGCAATATATTTACGCTGATTAAAATGCAATTTTATTAGTATTTTTGAATTGACAAAATGATAATATACGAATTGTAATAAATGTAACATATTTAGTTACATTTATAACGTAACATATTTAGAGTCTTGTAGATATTTGTATATAACATTCTATATATGTATATGTTTTGTATATAGAGAAATACAAAAATTTAGAAAAAAATTGGAATAATGTATGTACATGTCTGTCGAGTTAATTGAGTATAGATCAAGATGTTTAAAAGTTCTCATACATTAATGTATTTGGGATCTTAAAAATTTTAATGAACGGTTTAGGTCAAGTATTTTTATCGACTCTACATCTAATTTAATTAACACGTAGAAATGTTCATAGCCACTTGCTGTTGCGAGACTAATTTTGCATTTGGCTGTTTTGCGACTGTATCTTTGACTGTTATTCAGACCGTTTTGTTTTCGAATGGAATTTAATCTCAGTACGTAATAGACTGTATTTATATGCTTATACACGTCTGATATTCGCAGAAAAGAACGCATGCAACGCGAAAAGTCGCGGTGGAAGCCAAGAATACGACAAAAATATGAGAAATAAAATTATTTCATACGCGTGTCTATCGTGTTTCAAGAAATATTAAATGAATCCGTTGCAGCAAGCTAAAGCTTAAATAAAAAGATATTATTTATTAAAATTTCATTCTGTTCAAATGAAGAAGGTACATTATGCGCGTGAGACTGCAAAAGAATCGATTTCCTTCAATAGTAATTAATACAGTAACTTAATTGTTTAAATCAGGGCATGTGTGTATTTTAATTATATATATTGGTGGAACCCATCAATGTTGATAATTGAAAAAATTGAAGTATTGGGAAACAATCTTGTATATGTAAATGATATAGCTAACTTGGCGAACTTATGAAAAAAAGTTTGGATATCCGCAAACTTCACTTTCGATTTTCGATACTACATATAGCGTAGAACTTTGCAGCAACGCTGATGCAACTGCACCGGCATACACTATCCATTTTGTACGCTCGTGAAACATTAAATGCACCGTGAAAGCCCGCCAGATTATATTTGCATCTATTATCCCGTTGAGAGGTCCAAGCGCATTTCCTGATGTGCCCGTTGCATCTCTTGACCTTTGACCAATAAAGCTCCAATTTACGAGCGTATTCAAATTTCGAATGCAATTAAGACATCGACACCTATTATCATTCGAAACTCATGTCGAGCAACTTGTTAGATTGCGCACGGCATACCGGAAAAATGTCTCCGTAGAAATTGTTCTTTGAAATGTCCATCGATAATTTAATTTCGATTTTGAAGCGCATTTGAATTCTGAAGTTGTTAAACTTTAATTCTCGTGATACTTTGAGAGCTTCGGTTGGATTATTGGATATTTGGATTTTTACTGCTGAAAAATACGGATTTTAAATGAATAAAGTCTGAAAAAAAGCGAATCATCAGCAGAGACATGTAGAAATTGAATTGCAAATTGACTGAAATTTCCACGAATAAAAATTTCTGATTTACAGGATTCTATTTCACCTCGGGGCGGGCCGACGCCCGAAACGCGGGGCGCGTTTATTCTATTTTTCCTATGATGAACTTTCCGCGAGAGAGCATGTCTTCGTTCCTTCTGTTTTATTTTTAATTCGTCGGAGCGATCCCGCGCCGGGAGTTGCGTTTTTTGTACTGTTCTAGCCGCTGGCATTCAAGCACTGGGCGGTTTTTTTCGAGGGTTACCTTAATTAGCGCTGTCTGATCGATGTTCGTGAGATGAAAGGTTTGCTCGTATTTTTCCTTTTACAATGCGCCACGGCAATCGCGGTCTTTGAATTTTCGTGACCGAATTCACGGAGATCAAAGCGCGATGATTCGTTCGTAAATTAGTGTACACAAGTTTAAATTACGTCAACATAATAAAAGAATTTTTATATAGATTGCAGTTTCTTGTTGGAATTAATTCTTTAAAAGTAAAACACTTTGTTAATAAAAAATTAATTATCAAAACCTAATTTGATTAATCTTGCGCTTCGAAATGAGTTTCTTTTTCTAAACTTTATATAATTGTCGATATTAAACTTTGTCGTCCACGTCTCAAACCGTATTTGACAAAATTATACGTCATCTAAAAATTGTCGTTTCCTTTTATCGTTCGCTGTTGGAGAACAAGGTTCTGTTTTTGGATTTATGACACATTCGGAACAAAATATCGATATAGAGTGATGAAAATATAGAAGTACTGCCAAGTCGCTGTCGAATAGAACGCGGTGCCAATATTTATATCGGCTTTCAAATTTGTTTGATTGGTCATAAATTCAAATTTTAGTCTTATGTTGAGAAAATAGGCGCATATATTTGTATCGCACGACGTGGTGAATATTTTGTCAAGAGTACGCTAACATTTAAATGGCGTGGGATTCATTAACGTACTTTTTAATTGATAATAATATTGTATTTATTTACGAGAATTATGATTATTATCTCTCAATATCGATATACCAACGGTAAATATCAATGGCTTGAAAATCGCTTAAAAATATTTGAAGGTAAATGCGATGGATGGGAATAGTAATCGACGCGAACGGCTATGTTCGCCGTTATCGTAAAGGATAAGTGCTCTTTACGGGTCGCAGAAACGTAAGTGAAGGCCGAGAAATACGTTACGTCGTTCCTTTGCAGGAACATTGTCGTAAGCTTGTACTTACGAATATAATGCTGGCTATTTCTTTAGCGTGGCAAGCCAATTTTCGACTTATCACATATTAATCACATTAAGGGATACTCGCATATTAATCACATTAAGGGATACTCGCAGCTCGAGTCAATTCAAATCTTAATTTTAAATCTGCAATTATGTACTACCTATGTATACGTTTAAATATTGACGTCTGTGTGATGCCCGGTGCACTTAATCATCGGCGTTTCCTATCACATAATGTACGCGTCCAGTTATTTACATCGTTAACTACCTACATGTGCACATTGGCTATCTACATGTCTATTTACTCTCTCAATTATCTATCTCCATGTCAAACTAGATGTCTGTATATTGCCTGTATTCACGTACATTCCGCATACATCTCGAAATAACTACGCATCCGATCACAGGATTCGATTATTAAAACCAGACATAAAAAAATAGCTGGCTAGACAATTCTAAAATAGTTCGACATCAATTATTGCAGACTTCGATACCTGAAATTTCTATAATATCCGTTGACATTTCACCGGGATTTCTCGCATGATAGGGACGAGTTTAAACTTTGTCTGTTGGCGAACACGAACGCCTATAACCCGTTATAATAGTTCGGATGATTTAGCCTGGAACATAAATAAGCATAAGTCTGCATTAGAGTATCTGCATGCATATAGCGGCAATGCTTAATGCGTTAACTTTTCATTACAGAAGTTCGTACAAATAGTCGAGAATGTTAGATAATTCGCAACCCGAAGAAATGATTTCTTGTCAAAATACGCAAATTATCCGTAAGAATTATCTACAAATTTTATTCTCGGATATATCGTAAGTCGCTAATGTATTTTCTTTTGCAATTTTTTGCAAGAAATTTCGCAATTGACAGTACAACTGTTGACAGAACCGTTTAAGCGCGAAAAGGTTCGACGGGACATTATCTCTATTCTTTTATTTGTCTCTCGTCGAGATTAATGAGGTGTCAAAAATTGTAGCGCGAGTGAAGCGCAATAAATTCTTTTCGCGTAGTAATATAGACTTATCATGCCTTGTATAAAATCGAGAACGAGAGAGGGAAATTCCGCTGTTGCGCGTGCGATCGTGCGAATTGAGTCAATTTATAAAACGTAATTTAACACGTCTTTGATAAATTCACTCGTGACATATGCGCCACGCTTGAAGGGAAGTCCGATCTTTACTCATCTGTGATATTTCAATACGTTCGTTCCTTCTTTCTTCGCTTGTCTTAATCTCATTTGCTAAGCGTGCCATATTTAATTTGATGTACCTACAACGTAAAGAGACAGTAGATAAATAAATTCGTAATATTCATAAATCCATAGAAATATAAATTTATTTTTAAGTAAAAGTTGCGCGTTTAGTTTCAGGAAAATATTACATCTGCCGCAAGTGTCCAACTTATATTTACGACAATATCGAACGATACTTTATATCAAGAAATCTCGTAAAAATGACTTAAAAAAAACCGGAAGCTTTTCATTTCCGGCGGTGTTATTCTGGAATGTCAATACTCACTCACGCGCATCGGAAACCGTCGCGTGCTGTGTCAAAAATCGCGAAGAGCTGCGCGCACGAATCGTTCGTCACTATGTTTGACATAGCACCCGCTATAACGCCGCCACATTGTATTCCGGAATAATCCTGAATATACAGCAGGATATACCCGGGTGCTTTTATAGTCGCGGCACTTCTACCCGCGGTTTAACGCCCGTCTGCCTTGAGTTACGTTTACGGAGTCAGCGTGGCTTTATCGCCGACCTTTCCAGCGGCTTTGCTAAACGATGACACTCTTTATTACCTCCGTCCTGGCGCTACGGTATAAGGCAGGAAGCTTGTCCGAGGGCTCTCTGTCCGGCTCGAGCCTTGATCACACTACTGGCGGCGTAGAGCCACAGCGCCGACCAGAAGTCAGACCCGGATAAATCTGTACCATTCACCCGCACCGTCACGAGGGTGAATGGCCGGGTGAAATAATTCACAGTCGGAATATACGAACGTACGTATACGTACGTAACGTTACCTAACGCGTGACTACGAATTACGAGCTAACTCACTACTGCGTTAGTACATACAGCATGATTCGTATTACACCGCCATGCCGTAATAATTATTTATCTTGCTGGCGAAGTATATACGTACACGTACATATATATATAGAATCGGTGTGTTTTGCAATTCTAAGCGCGCCCGTTCTGCTTCTAGATTAGCGTAATAAGAGGAGATGTAATTAGGGATTTAGTGAGGTATTGTAGATAGAGATTTATGTTATCATTATTCGTATGGGAAGACGTTAAATTATGAGTTATTTCGATTTTCGCGAAAAAACTTATTTCAGATTTTTTTTAGATACCCCGAAGTTTTCGCTTTGCGTATGCTGCATTCACCTCCTTTCCTCGCAATTTCATTTGCGGCGTTCTATACCTAGCAATTGTCGTGCGAGCACTTCGCATCCTATTTGATCCTACGCTTCCTTTCACCATCGTGCCATCTATCCTATTGTCTTTCCTCGGCCTTGCTTTCAGGCCCGATCGCGCCACCAGAGCGTCTCCACGTGAAATAATCTCGGCCACGGTAACCTCGTTAGCAAACAGAGACGGGAATTATTATTTCAGGACCTCTCTGCTAACAGTCGGTCTGCCTACCGTCGCGGTTCCGTTGTGGACGAATTAATTCAACGTCGGTGCCAGCACCTTTCCCCGCTATTTCATTATTATGCTAAGTCAGTCGCGGCGGAGTGTTTTACTCATTCATGTATTTGCCAATCGATCGTTATCCCGCAATGCACCGCGGAAGAGAGCGTTGTTGATCCATCAGGTCGTTGCCTTCATCAATTTTTAAGCGCTTCGAGATCGAATTAGTTTTCGAAAGCATTAGTACTCTATAATTTAATTAATGGTGAACTAATTTATTAATCGAAATTCGGTCGACAATATTCGAACCTGGTCGTCACTCGCAAAAGTGCGAAAATTTCAGAAATACATTCCGTTACGACGTGTACATTTGTAAAGTGAAATTTTATAGCGTAATGCCATTCTGATTAGACTTGCTCGTGTTAACGTGCCGTCGAGGTAGACGTAAACGTACATGAACATTCCGGCTTAATTCGTTTTTAAATGAGTTTACGGGGAAAAGTTCGCGCGTAATGTTACTTAGTACGATCTACGAGCAATTAAAACTGTTGCGTTCATCTCGCTCGTTACCGTTATCTCTCTTTGATTAATGCTTGCTTTACGAAACAATGTTTTAATCGTATTATGACACATAATGAATCTGCTGGCGGCCGTCTGTGATTCAATACTGTTAAAAGTAACCGGCTTAAGGATTTGTCGCAGTCTCGTTAATAGCATCGATATTTTATGTTGATTTTGGTTGTTCAAATTGGATCGGATCGTTACGTGTGCTCTTCCTCCCTCTCTCTTTCCCACCCTTTTGTGAAGCGTCCGATAAATCTCTAATCTCTAGTCTAGAATGTAAATGGAATCAATTATCGCGACATTAAACACCATCGTTGTAATACACACCGTTCGATACAGTACCTCTCTCATTTGTTTAAATAATGCTTTCAAGCACGAATGCGAAGTCAATTATCAGGAATATTTTAATCATTCGCGATATTGCGTCCCGCTGCGGGAAAAGTTTTGTGGCGTCTGTGAAAATATACGACGCAAGGACGGACGGGCCACCCCGTCTGAGATTTTATCGAATAAAAGCATCGAATTATGCGCTGAAAATGACTCCTGAAAGCTTCCGTGTATCCCGCCTTTAAACTTTAAAGTAGTCGCCGTTCAAGCTTCTCGTTTTATTATGCGCCGCTTTTGTCTTCTCCCCGAACACTTATTATTTAGAGATAACGTTATACGATCTACTTGCCTAACCACTCGCATCGATAAACATAGCCGCGACTCTTCCGCTACTTATTTTCGTTCTTTCCGATTCTTAATAATATTTATTATCAAATATTTCAGTGAAATAAAAGAGAACAAATTGCTAACACAGCTTTTGAAAAATAACAAAGATACAAATTAATAAATTAATATTTAGAAAATCACAAATTTCAGTTATCTATTAATTAATTTAATTTGATCACGATTCAAAGAATTTTTATGATATTTCTGGAGAAATAATATAGCGCTTCACACACAGTAATTCAATTAATTTGAATTAATATTTTTTATAATATACGGAACAGCATCTCATGCGACTAATAAATTTGATCCTATAAGACTAGACACATCTCCAACGTAAATTGTTAATTCGCACTCGCGTCAGTAATTTGTTTTGCTCTCGTACGCCATACTTGCACATGCAAAAGAGACAGTATATGAATACCCGAGTAGATGTGAGCGGAGAATTCTGGGTCACGCCAAATGGATTGGATTTACCCCGTCGGGCTGGATTCTACGTGCGTTACTGCTATTGGAAGGCGGCCAATATGATACGACCCCGAAATGGGATTCAATCTGATTTCGGTTTTATTTATAGCCCCGTCTCGTACGAATCGATCGCTTCCAATCGCAATCGCAAAAGTCGCGGTAAGGTCCAACGGTAATCGGCTCACTTTCGCCGCGCTTTTCCTTTCGGATGTTACGAACTCGCTCCGCAAAAGGAAGTAGAGCCGTTTAGCGTCAGACGTATAAAGATTTGCTTTGTCATCACGTGTATCTGTGTCGTTAGATTCTCGCCATCCTTAGATACTTGATATTTTCGACCAAGGTTCCTGATCCAATAAGCGAAATGTCAAGGATACAGTTATATCAAATATAGTATAGTTTACTCGAAAGCTCCTTTTCTGTTTCGTTGGACAATAAAGACCTGACTTTCGTTTAATAGAGAAAGAACCGGACAATTTTAACAAGTTTTCCGTTGATTCTCAAGATAAATTTCACGAGATGAAAATTGTGAGATAAAAGGTATTATTGTAAAGTATGAATATTATCTACTGAGCCGGTCTTAAAATTTATGTTGGTCTTCGCGACACTTGAGCGTTCGCGCGTTCGTTTTAAACTCTGCAGATTTATTGACTCTCGCGCCATATAGCGCGAATCCGAGTACATCGAGCTTCGTGTACCTTTGGGGATGCTCAAAACGAATTAGGTAATTTCCCTAACGATCCCTGACACTCTCCTTCATCGTAACTTCCGCCGGCCGTAATTAGAGGGACGTTGATCAACGCAGTAACTTAAATGTCACGTGAAAACTTTGCTGCTGCGAAGTTTGTCTCTTCGTCGTTGACTAATATTTTCCGCGTATGCTTGAAAATAAAAGCTAGGCTTAGATATCTTTGTGTTAACTCGCATTTTGAGTTGTTACAAATTTTTATGTAAAAGCTAAATCTACTTCGCGAAGCTACGGAATTTTCAGTCTCCTCTTAAATTTTGAAAGCATTGCGCATTAAAGTAACTTCAGATTTTTACACGCGTATATCTTGAGCGTTCAGTTTCACAACCGTTTATATTCCTTATAGCTATCTTGAGCATATGCTCGTGATACTTATCCCTTACTTGCCATAAGCAAAAATATCGACGTACCCTGCGGGAAAATGTCGATATTTTTGCTTATGGCAAGTAAGGGATGAGCCTCTTCCCTCCTTTGATCGTCGGTACGAGAAATCGCGAGGTCTTATTGAGAGGGCGGATGAGATTATTAATAGTCGTTTTATCGGTTCCTCCCGGTCGGAGTCAGTCGCGTAATAGCGCGGTATCGCTTACCGCGATGTAACGGAATGCCGGTGGTAAGGCGGATAAATTTTTGATTGAAATTCTCGGCTACTTGCAATTTTAATCTCGCGCTCGGTGCCCGCACGTGTTTCGCATTCCGCGGAATTGTTCGTTCACTTTATCTATAAAGTTGCAAATCTATGCTTTTGGAAATGTTTTATCGCAAACGCGTGTATTATTTCTCTCTCTCTCACTTTCTCTCTTTTCTTCTCTTTTTCGGTAAGTTTATAATATAAATTTTATTTCAATTTGTAACAACGTGACCTCGCGCATATTGCGAGCAAATATCTGGAACAGAAATTACTCGGTGAAAGAAGAGTTATTCGCGGAAAAATAAAGCGCCGCACTTCTGTAACAATGCAGTCGAACTTCGCGCACAGTGTGCCGTAGGGAAACGGTTAACTATACTCGATTCTGATTTCAACTCGACTTTGCCCCAGATTTCTTGGTTTGCGGTGTTCAGGGTTGCTGCCGGTAGCGCTAAAAGTTTGCGATCTTTAAGTATTCGTATCTGTGTTCTTACTGGTGGAATGCCGAACGTGACTTGAAATTCATTTCACAGCGTCGCGTCGCTCAAACGCAACCGCCGCGATTCAGTTTCCTACTGAAAGTGAACTGTACTGCACAAATGGAGCAATGGTTTGCCTTTACTAGAAAACGTAGCGAATCGAATCGACAACCCGATGAAGCCACCTATAACAGAGGAAAAATATGACAAGATATACAGGTATATAGAATATATACAGATATACAGAAAATGTCCCATATTATTAGAATATTTTAACGGCGTATTTTGGAGATTAATTTCCGAACTGAAGAATTTGCGAATTAAAAGGGATCAAAATTAGCCAAATGATGTATATTTTTACTTTTACTGTTTTTGCCTCTTGACTTTTTACGCGATATATAGCAATCATGATGTATTGACGAGTTGGTCATTAATGGAAAATTGTAACTATATAAATGCAAATTATTTAATCGTATATATACGCATTACGTTCATATCATAAAGAAACTTTTTCTTTCCTGTTTTTTCTACATTTTTAAAAAATTTTATAATTGTATAACAATGTTATACAATTTTTTGTACTACCTATTTTTAATTATTGAACTTCGATATTGAAATCATCAGCAGAAAATAATCAAAATTAATTTGTCACGTTAATAGAAAAGTCAATGCTCTTTATAAACTAAGTTGTTATGTAAAACGGCTAACGGCCAAATTACGAATAAAATAAGGATGTTGGAAATTTAAAATAAAATCTAGTTTATTTACAATAGTGTATTAAAATATTAATTATTCATGTCTGATAGTTTCTTAGTATACTTTTCTCTAAAGTACATTAGTGAATTCATGATTTAAAATACGAATAAATTACTATCCAATGATTACAATTAATCCTTTACAAAATTTATTATAAATTTATTAAAATAAAATTGGCGCGTTATGACAGAATAAATGTAATAAATAACAATCGAGCAGCTCTTCCAGAACAAATTGAAATATGTTATATAATTGAAATATATATTATTCTTTCGATATTTATGCTTTGATATGTGCATATTAAAAATTTCTGAGTATATAACATTATACTTCTTTCTCTTGCGCTAATTTATACAATATTAAACTTTGGAAAAGAAGATATAGGGAGACCAAACGTAAATCATAATTTTAATTGAAATATTTGAGATGAGGAAAGAAGAGAAAGTAAAATAACACAATTAACTCTATTTTAATCTATTTTTCCTGCCTATAGATATGACAATTTATTTCTCTATTACACATAAATATTTATAATAAAGAAACATCTTTTCCCGATCTTCATTGTGCGTCTGAGGTATAAATATTATGAAGAGAATAAAATTAAATAAAAGCTCTCTATTCCAAAAATATTTAGCATTTTATTTTTATTCAGTTTTATTAAACTTTTTTCTTTTTTTCTTATTTTTCATCTTAACATTAAACTAAAAAATTTAATCAATCATAATAAACTTGATACTAAAATTAATATTTTTATTCATGAAGTTCTTAACCGTTGTTTTCTGAAAATCTTGTTTGTGAATAGAATATTTTGCAAAAAGAAATATCTTCTCAATAATTTCTCTCTTATAAAAATTGTATTATTAGGTATAATATTTTACGAATTTAAATTTTTTTCTATAAATTATGTATAATTTATATATAAATTTTCAAATAATTTATGCATTGTTAATAATAACTATTCTGTTGCTTTATACGACGACAAAATGTGCCAGTAAATGACTATGAACTGATTAGTAATGCATAGCTAACGCATAGATAACAATAAGCTCCATTTTGTATTTGTGCATTCTTGTATGCGCAAAATGATCGATAGATGATTACACTCGTGTATGCTCTAAGGTTAAATATTAATTTATCGTAGCCCATCCATTGCGAGGCAATTGAACTATGAGATGTTATCTTTCTCTCAAAATTCAATATTCACAGATCCATTATCTCTGATTAAAATAAAAGACGATTTGCTACTCGTCGATGTGGAACAGTGGAGTTGTAGACTATATCGTAATTACATCGATCCGTAAAATATAAACGCAAAATCCAAATTACAACACCGTACAAAATAATTAAAATATAGAAAAAAATAGCAAATGTGCACATCGAATTCTTTAACGACATAACTATGATTCATACAAAAGACGGTCTTTTATAAAAAATTTGTTCGTTAACTTCGAATTATATTAAAATAAGCAGGAATAGACGATTAATTTCACAAGTAAAAAATATATAAACGATAATAATTACTCACTTTGGTTGTTCTTCCCGCTGTTACTCGATGCCTCCTGCAGATCTCCTTTTCCTTTCGAATTCCTTACTTGCACATACACAGCGCTGTACTCGTAAAAACCCGGTTAATTACGATCGTATGTGAATTTATTATTAAAATACGACGATCGCGCGATACTACACGGCACTCCCGAAATTAAAACTAATTAAAATCCGACCTCTCGGTGAAAACAGCTGTAATATTCAACGTGCATCGAACGTGCTGCGTGACCAATTTACAATGGCTTCGATTCGTGGCAATACAATATTTTAGGTACATTATATTCCGTTGGAAATATTGCTTATGCATGATAGATATTACACGGCTTTTCGTTACTTGTATTTATTCGATCCGGTAATTCGTGTTATTTCGCGCTCACAAAATACAAAACCGGTAATAGATAAATTATATATAAGGCAAAAAATACGAGCCGCGATGTCACGCGGATACATTAATATCCAACTTTCGTTTCAGAAATGTTTATCGTCCGTAAATATCGCGATAAAATAATTTATACTCTATTGCCTTGATTTCAATTTTCAATGAATAAATCGTATAAAACACTTGCTCCGATAAATAGCTGTCATTTCGACAAGAGTAATCACGGACGTTAATTGATCACTTGGCAATCGCAGAATTATAGCGAATTACAGTAATCGTAGCATCTTGTCTCGTTGCGAAGATACCTCCGACCCCGTATAGCCCCGTAACTGTCTGCCGATAGTGCCGACGCCTGAGGGGGCGAGGGATCGTAGACGACGTAGCGCGAATGATGATACAGCGACTTTGTATCGACAACGGCTGTACGCAACCGAACAAACAGATCAGTCTATTGTTGCCCCACCACTCGAGTAAGCGGCGTGCGTACTGCCGCGAGCCGTTATTATCTCTCGAAATATAATCGTACTTTGTAATAATTTGTAAGTGTTTATCAATTCGAAATTTGTGATTACAATTAACGATTCATAAGCACATCGGGGCGAGGGCTATTTGCGGAAACAATTATTCGCAATCGAAACAATAGCGGGTGGAAGTTACAAATTACCGTTCCGGCATATTTACGGGCGATATTATTTTCTTAACGATTGGTTTTTGAAAGTATCTCGCGTATTATGGATTAATTTTGTCGCTTTTTAAATTTAAATGTGGTTTTCCTATCCCTTTTGGATTGAGAACATTGATTATCTAATCATTCTAATACATGAATTGCGCTAGATCGAGCAATACTCTAACAAAAAACCGTGAACTATTTGTTAATTGTAACTAATAGCTGATATAATTTGAAATGAAAGAACATATATAGAAAATTACATATACGGAATGTTTAAATATCTATGCAAAACTCTAAACTCTCCCTTTCTCTTTTACTCGATTCAGCAATTCGTATATTACTACGCTCTCAATCTAAAAATAGTAGATGAATTACATTTAAGTCGGTGAAGATTTAAAACGTGAATATTATAAAATGTTAAATATTTCGCGACGACAATAGGCTTGCGCGCGGCCTCGGCACTTGTTCACGTGGCGCGCCGCGGCGCACAGCGGGTAGTTGTTTACGCGAAGTCGTCGGCCTACAATGGCTTATCCCCACCCCCACTCCTTCGATACCTCGGCCTACGCACACGAGGCACGCGCCATCGCTCCGCTCCATTATCATTCACACTTTCTCTCGAGACGCAGAGCACGCAAGACGCTAAACGCAATTATTACGATTATCATAATTCGCGATTGCCAGGTATAATGCGCGATTGTTCGAGTAAGGTTCGTGAATATTAATTCGTGTCGAGACAGCTATGTCTAACGGGATTAAACACTTTACGCGACTTATTTGTTCGAAATTGAAGTCTACGCGATAATGGAAAATTATAAATTATTTTATCATGATATTTTTACGGATGATCATTGCGAACAAACGTTTCTTTAATGAGATTACATTTTAATATCTCTAATATCGCGCTTATCGCTTATCGCTTGTTTGTTTTACGACTTATTGTTAAATGTAATTGATTCATTACCGTTTTCAAACTGATGGCATGAAACAATATGCAAATCGAATAAAAGGAAGGAACAGAAAGTGGTGTAATATATCAATCATATATTATTAATCTTTCCACCGTAACGTAACGTATCTAAAACATTGTATTCTGTAGTTGTGTCGCAAATTAAAGTCATTATAACAGGCCAAATGCCTTTGGGGAAATTGCTAAACCGGATTTTAATTAATTTTAGCTTTGGTAGTGCCACGTATAAAATCGCGTAATCGTCATATTTCGATGATTAATTGACGCGATCGTCGCGGTAATAAACCATGTTTTCGCGAGTGCAGTGTATATGTGCAACGAAAATATCTGAGAGGAGGAGGAGGCCTGGGAGGCATCGGGCAACGGCGAAGCAGTCATGAGGTGAGCAATTTATTATTTATGTATTATTTACAAGTCGCGGAATTAATAATCTATCTCCGCATGTTTGTTTCGATTTAAATAAGATTTAAGAGAAAAATATATATTTCATGAAATTTTATAAAAGCTTATCTATATTAAAATAGAGACCAAAAAATTGTACGATTATTGAAGAATCATTTTATTAAATATCTTAAAAATGAATAAAATCTTCGATGCGCGTAATAATTATTTTTTAAAAATATTAATTATTTTGCACCCTGCTAATTTGGATCTTATGTTTGTATTTTAAAAATCGACTACAGTTACAATACAGTCTACGTCTCCGCGCATTAGTGAGTGTCATATCACAATATGTCTTATATTGTTAAATGTATTGTTAAATGTAAGCAATTTCATTGTATAGGTTGCATGAAATAAATTGTATAACAAGCAATAAAATATAAAAAATTATATTTGCAAAAAAACGAAGAGCGTCGATTAAAAAAACGAGAAGGCGAGAATGACAACAGGTTTCCATAGATTTCTTTCTAAAATTGTAGTTTTATTTAAGAAAATATTGCGAAGCTAACAGTAAGTTTAATCGTTTAATCAAAATACATTTAATCGTAACAGTATCCGATTAAAGTAGAGCAGCCAATATAAAAAAATGGAATTGCTTATACTTATACATTTTTCGCGGCGCCGCGCGTGCGATATCAGTGTTGGTCTTAGTATCAAATTGCCCGGTAAAGGCAATCCACCGGAAACGAAGGTGCGACATTTTCCGATAATCTGCATTCAGAACGAGCGGTAGTAGACGCGTTGCGTACCCCGCAGTTTGCTGTTATTGCACATATCTCGTTAAGCGTTGCCGCGATGGCTTGTTGCGTTACCCCGTACTCGATTTTCACCTGGTGAACGATGAACGAGCCCTAACATTATTACGTACCGCGAAACATTCCCGGAGAACTAGTATTCACCTTCGGGCATTCTCTACTCTAAAGCGCGCTACGTCGCTTCCCAAAGAGTCGGATTCCGTTATTTAAACGTCACAGATATGACACGAAAATGGATATTAGGATATGTCAGACTTAATGAGTAGAGAAGGATATATTTTAGATGCGTATAAACAATTTAATATACAGTTTGACTTTTAATAAAAAGTTCTGAGTTCTTTCCTTTCATTGAGATTGAAAAAATCTAATGCCTCGAAAAGAATAAGAATTTAAGGCGAGATCGAAAAAGTAGGACACATAAGCATAATATATTGTTATAATTTCCGTCGAATCGTTTTGTTTAAACAAAAGTTGAAAATAGAATTTATTGTTTCGCACTATCGGTGCGATTGTCGTTCCATTTTATTTCGACGGTCAAACTCCCATGGAAAATCTCGAAAAGTTAGCCGAGTTACACGCTTCCTGTGCAATTTTCTACCTCGTCCCGATCCCTTTCTTACCGCGATGCGACGCGCTGCTATAGATATAAAATTTCAATGCATGCTCGTTTCATTCGGTATGCGGCATGCACTCGTCGCAGGGTATTCAATGATTTCGCGCAGGAAAACTGCAGTTATCGGCATCCCGAAATATATGTGGTTTTTGCCTTCGCCGCATGTGCGGAGTTTCCGCCAATGCCTTTTCACAACCCTGTTTGACTTGGATGTAAGATTACGATTCGTATAAAGTTTTATACGCGTAAATTCACGAACATCTTGCCTTTGTTTCCGACATCGTATATCCGATTTTACGAAACAGCGGTCTCTCGAATACGTCGTACTCTTTACGCGAATAGCGCAATGGGTAGATATCACATTTCTCAAACGTCTGCATTACGTATCGTTAACGCCACGTGACGGGGAACGGTATAAAGAGTCGGCATGCACCGCTGTTGCAAGATAGCTAGAACAATGTCCGGGAATTATGGGTCACCCCGTACGTTCTGGAGTCAGTTCCTTCCACCACCGGGGGAACTTTGTTTCAACTTTAAGCGACGTCGTGTTCCCGGCCCGCCCGCATCCATTCCAGTTACAAAGTGCCCCAGGACGAGGAAGTATGTCCCACGCTGCCATAATCGTTCCTTTTTCGTCTTAAACGTGCTCTATTGTTGTCAACACACACACACACACACACACACTCTCTCTCTCTCTCTCTCTCTCTTTTCGCCTATTACCGCCTTCTCGTTATCGCGTGCGTGAATTAATGTGCGGAGATGCACAGTCAGAAACGCGCGCGCGTTCCAATTTGCACGCGCGTTCGCGTGATCAAAATGAAAGGAAGAAAGAAGAAAACGAAAGATTCTGTTTCTCGCCGCGAGAAATCTCATTCCAAGAAGATCCCAAAATTCGCGTTGCAGTCGCGTACAATGAGCAACTGAATTACGGTTGAATTTTGGAAGGAAGTCTGTTTGCTCGCGGCAACTTCCCGCACCCCGTCTTCCAGCGTTCGTCCGCTTTCTTACACGGCTTGCCTTGCGCTTCCTTAGTCATCCTTCCGTGACTACCGCGAGCATAATGTGGGAAATAGTTTCGGGTGCCGGCTGTTGGAACAGGACAATGTGCGCCCGCTTAAGCATGTCTGCAACTTGTCCTCGCCAAGGAGGAAGAATGTACCCACCGAGGCGCATGTCAAAGCATTTTTCAGATACGCGCGAGTGTATTTTTCCGCGCACGTTTCGCATCGTCGACAGGGGAATGCCGCGAGGGAAAGGGAGATGGGTTACGTTAAAATACCACCGCGTAGTAGCAACTTCGTTTGGGAAATCGTTAAAACGACTCACACTCGGAAAATTCTCAGAATTTGAGGAAGACGGAAAAGAGAGAAAACTTCGAAATTAAAGGATAAAAAAATTTGGATTATCTACATTTTTTTAACTTTTATTTTATTAACGTCGTATACATAAAAATGTTAAGATTCAAATAATTTGATTCCTAATTGATGTTATTATTATATTATCATTATGTATATGAAATCGCGAAAAGGACTTTATATCCAAAAAGAGAGAATTTGTGGGTTGAAGCGTTAAAGGATTAAGTTTCAGAATTCTCGAGGACGCCAAATTCCAAGATTTCACAGTTCAATGCGTGTAAAGATTAAATGAGATTTCACAGCTTCCAAACTTTGAAGATCTTGATATCGTATATATTTTGTCTTGATGTTATCTCATTGCACGATAATTATTAAATTACAGTTCAATATTATCGTGCGGATATTAGCCCTGCAGTTTCTGCGAAGTCAATCGCGAGTGCATAACATATAAGATAAACTGTTAACGTCTCTCTCTTAAACGTAACACGCGGAGGTCCCTCGTGAATTTGCGTGATTCGCGCGCATCCGCGTCGTTAAACGCGTGCATGCGTCTAATCAATCTGCATACGCATGAGCACTATCGGGATTCCTAATACCACAAGCTTGACGCGACTAATATGCCCCTCCGAAGGCGGATGCATTTTGGTTGTGCATTATAGAGTTCCAGCAGCCAGAAGACTGATATTAATTACTTGCCAGGTCACGACATCACGAGCTCAGATGCTATCGGATCACCGAGCTCGCAGCCGGATCGATAGAAAATTAATCTTTGCCGGAGAGAATCATTTTGTCGGTGAAATTTATTATTCAGTATTCATTAAATTAATGAATAATCCTATTTTCCCTTATCTTTAATATTAGCATGTACTTACTTTATTATTTAATTCAATAGATAAGACATTCGGCATTGTAGAATATTATATTTATAATATTTAATTATAAAAACTTTTTTATCCTGAAATCTTACATATATTTAAATAGTTGATTTAGAATATATTAAGCAGAATCAGTCTTACAATTATAGAGATAGATTGTGTATGTGAAAAATTGAGATTGTATTAAACCAGAAAGAGAATGTAGGAGAAATGAAAAAAGTTACAGAGCTCTCCGTATCCTAATGGAGAAGCAATTACAAATTGCGAACCAGCGTTACTCTGGCATTGCGGAGTGAGCTCTGTATTTTCTGCCCGGGGCGTAAATACGTCAAATTACCGCGTTGTCTGACTCGTTCCGCAAAGGATTCATCTCGCAAAGGACACTATCGATACGTGTCTTTCTTGGTTCCACTCTTTCGATCGAATTCCGCATCACACAGTGCTTGTAGACCGTGATCAAAGCGAATCGACGACTGAAAATCCCGAATAGAGGTTTTCGATATCACTTTTACGAGAGAAACTAAATTTGTCGTAGCTTCTATGCTATTTTCTTGCAATTGTAAAGATCGTATGTCTTTCTATATGAAAATAACTAGTTATTTTAAGAAAAGGATGAGCTAAAGCTCGGAAATGTTTGTCACGAAATAAAAAAAAATTATTTAATTTAAGTATTAATTGTCTTCAGACCGTATTTATTAGTTTTAAATTCGGATTTAATCAAACGAACTTTGAATTGTCTGAATACAATATGTTTTTGTAAAAATTATTATAAAGCTTATTATGCGTTTTAGATGTTCGAGTTACGTATTGATAAATCGGTTATGCTATAATCATGTTGAAATATGTAACAGATAATGCGATCATAGCTATCAATACGCTTGCCTTTGACTTTTCGAGAGGACCTTGTAAAATAACAATTTCATGCGTCATGCATTCCACGTAGCAACGTAGCAGGGATAAAAGCGCGTTTTATTAACAAGGAAGATTAATAGTGCCCTGTCGGAGCGACCCGATAACCTGCCGCGATTCCACGGAATCAAGTGACGGCAAAATTGAAACCAATTACGGTTTACAAACCGCCAATCTCCGACAGGGCTATTAAAAATATTAATCGGTTGTACTCTTGAAGCGGAATCGCAATGCCGGGATGCCGCGCTTTCCGCAATTACTCGACTATTACGAGTTCGCAAGATCACTTATATATATCCCCCCCGATCGAAAATAGAAGAACGTCCTGCGTTCGATAAATGATTAATTTAAGTATTTCCGCCGAGGATAGCCAGTTTACGATGAGTTTTATGAGGTTAATTAATATACGTAAATTGAATTTATCGATTCTTTCTATATACAGATTTAAAACTTAATCCTTTAATCCTTATTATCCCTTGGTGGCTAGCTAATTGAGAAGGGGCTAGATATTGCACGTTTATTAATAGTTTAAACACTGCATGTTTAGATGCGTACTTTGTATCCATAGCTTCATAAGTATTAAAATGTTTGTATTTAAATGTTTAGCATTTCGCGCGACGCAGGTGTTTATTAACATTTAAATCGATTAAATCCAAAACTGCGTAGATGAAGAGATCCTTTTGACGTTAGCGTTCGTTGACAGGAAGCATCTCAATCGACCATATCCCGCGAGATAAACGGGGTAAAATATGCTCGAGACGAACTACCTGAAAGTTTCGAAATGTCTGAAAAGAGGAGGGTATCGCTACCGTTGAGAGGACACGGTCCTGAACAAACACCGCGAAATTATGCACCGCGGCGAGAATTCCGGCGAACAATACTCGGTGACGTCAACGGTATTTCGCCTCTGAGAAACGACTCGCGGAATAGGAACACCACCACGACATCGAACGTCGTTTCACCGTCGCGTCGTACAGACGAAAGCCACTCGTTCCACCGGCTTGCCGTGTAGCGAGTGCAAGTGCTCTTACGAACTTGCGGCTGCCGATTAATTGTGGAAAACGTTACTTCCCGGCAACGCGATTCCCACTTGAGAATTTGTGCCGAAGGACTCGAGGATACGACGATTTTGGAACTCGTTAGTCGAGAGATGTAAAGAGAGGCACGAAACTTAAAGATTCGAGATATTAATACTCGGCGATCAACGTGAATATTTACATAGAAAATCAATTTCGTCCGCCAGTGATTAAACAGCAAGTATTAATTTATTCCTCGATTAACTGACATAAATGTACAAATTAGCACAACAAACTAATTTCTAATTTGTACATATATGCCAGTTAATCGAGGAATAAATTAATACTTGCTGTGAATATTTACGGTTTCGGTGGAACGTTATACCCTTTTGTTCGAAGGAACAAAGAGGCATAACGCCCCTGGCATCATCGAGAAGCAAAAGACTTCGATATATAAAAGTCATAAGAATCCGAAATCTATTAGTTCTGTTACTCCGCGAGCAATTGCCGAACTGGACGAAGAATCGAGATTTCGACGTATTGCAGTGGCTTTAGGAGAGCCGGTATATACTTTCAACACGCTCTCGTGTCGCACGATCCTGTCCGCTTATATGTCGCTACCCACGGTAACGAGGTTTACGAAGCTTTGCTTTGAATGCAATGCCGGTTGATGTTTCTCTGTGCGCTTTGATCCGGATGTCCATGGCCGCAATATGTATTGCGGATAATGTAAAATTTTCTCTGTTTGTCGAAATCAGATGAATAAAACCAATTTTCGCTGTCTCTTGAAAAGAAACTTCAGAAATATTTTGTTTTTCGCGATTCTAATCGCTATAAATTCAAACATTATAATTTCGTCCGACATTGACCATTTTAATGTTTAAAGAACATCCTGCATTTAAACAGTGAAATATTTTAGAGCGCGCAACATCGTTCTTGTGTTTTTGTTCACGAATTCTGCGATATGTTATATTCAACGAGTCCTATTTAAATAACTGATAGCTCTCATAGAAAATCGTAGCTCTTGCCTTTATCGGGCGACGTGTAATTACGACTGCCGTATGGATGATACCGACCGTCATCTAAATTATAAAGCGCAAGTCCCATTCTATTTATTAATACGTGGACGTACGTTGTTCCGTTATTCTCTCTTTGAATTTCGACGCTACGCAGGGATGATCAATAACAGTGATATCCGCGAAACCTCGATCATCTCCATAGCGCGGTGTGTGTCCGCGTAAATCCCTTTACTCCACTTCTTTTTGCAAAATCCATCCCCCGGCTGCAACAGGCTATTGTTCTTTTACCGCGTGTCGCCAAGCGGTTATTTTCCAATCCGGCATCCAGCAACCCGATATTGGCTTTATTAGGTTCCCTCGACTTGTCGTCGTTGCTGTGCTCTTTTCCGGCTCCACTTCCCGTTTTCCCCGGCTCATTCTACAATCGGAGTCTTATTACTCCCCGCGAAGCTATAAGCTATACAAATGTCACTTGTCGGCTTGTCGGACAATAGCCCACGAGGGTTTAAGTTACTTGATTAAAATCCGATGGACGGAGCATCGAGAAGAGAATCTCCCATTATCGGAAGAGATTTGATACATCGTTTCATGTTTTTAATCAATATATATAGCATTTTTTTTAAACTTTACATAGCTATTGTTAGTGGGTATATTGTTATCAGTTATCACAATACGGTTAATTTTTATTATAAAGTACATTTACTACAATTAGATTACTTCTTTCTCATTTTCCTAGTATTTACCTATACGCTAACTCGATATTTTATTTTGTTTATGCTTCTTATTCTTTTCTCTTCGTACGTCGTTTCACTCGTTACTTAATTCAACGCCGATTGCTCGCGGGACATAATGCACCGCTTCACGGAAATTCTGGCTATTCGGATGCCCGCTGAACGGGGTTGGATATCAAGGGATATCGGTTATTAATTACCGAAGTAATAGCCGCGTAATTGGAGCTCCCAGGAGGAAGCGGAGAGTTTCGGCACGGATGCCTGGACCCCGTTGTATCATATTTGTTATTGCGCACGATGGCGCAGAATGCGCCACGAGGCGCATATAATGCGTAAACTGCTGCCCCGTCGAGGATTTGTTTTATAACCGACGTTACCGTGACATAACAGCGCTTTGTAGGCCGGCGATGTGCAACGTTGATAGGCATGCTTGACATTTAAGTGCCAGCTGTGTTGCTGTGTGTACAGTCGTAATACTCGACGAGTTCATTCGCGCGTTGATTCAAATCTCTCGCACGGTGTTGCGATTATTTTTAACCGAAAATAATCGAGCTTTTATCATGATTTAAAATAATAACCGCTCTCGATGATGAATAATAAATATTGAATCCATATTATAATAGCGAGATAATCCCGAAATTAAATAGGAATTTATAAATTATATATTTGATGGTAACTCGTTATCTCGAAAATACATTCGCGTATGCAAGTATTAAAAGAAATAGTAGATAACGGATAATATGGATTTATTATTTGAGAAACGATAAGATATGATCTTATGAAGTATTAATGACAGCAATGATTTTATGACATTTATGTTAATGTATTTTAAAATAACGTGATACATTTTGCTTTCTAAAAATTTTCATAATGTGACAAAAAATAACATGAAAAAAATTCATTGTTTGTTTTTTTTTTTTCAAAAACTTATTTCGTACGCGAGTTAACTGTTCGCCGTGGAGACTGTTCGCCCTTCGTGACATTAATTTTGACACTTCAGTTTCCAAGTATCGCCGTTGTCTCTGCAAAACGGCCGGCATGGTTCATTACGCGCGCGATCGTAACTTTATCGCGCAGGACAACCTTCATATTTTCGAGAACGCTCGTAATTAACCGTGAAAAAAAAAGCACCGTTACCTTTATGCCGTTTTATTACCCTCCGCCGTACGTTGTCCACCCTGTTCTTGTAGAAGAGCGGTCGTCGTCGCAAGGCGGGAATTCGCGGGAGAATTTTGTCGGAACTCCTGGAATTCGGAAAGGGACGACGAACAAAAGCGCGACGGCGCTTTCCAGGCGCCGCTCTGGGCGCCGCTTTTTCAAACGTAGCATAAGGTCATCGTATATCTGCAGATCTTGAGAATATCAGGATCCTAGTGATCTGAAAGGATACGAGGAAAGTGCAGGACAAAGGTAGAATTTGACACCACGAGACTCGTAGTATGTGCGGAACATGTGAACATGCGCGCGATTGAAAGGCGTGAAGAAAAATAACGTTTTAATTTCGAAGTCAAGTTTTCGCAAAAATCGCAAACATACAGTATTTGGCCGTAACAACCGTTACGCCGTTTAAGCATTTGCCAGCTTCGTATCCTTCACCTCCTCGCCCATACTCGATACCAAATAGCTTCGTAATTAAACTAGATGCTTACGATGGCGGGGCATCGGCGCCCGGAGTTGAAATTCGAGCGTGCCAGAATCGACCGAGCTCGCTCGAATTTATTCGCGGCGTCTCGGCCGCCCAGTCGTTGAAACGCGTTTCTCATTCCTGCTGACTGCGGCGGCTGTTACTCCATCGAAGAGAATGCAATTTCATCCGTCCGGGGGCAGCTTTTCGCTTACGAGAGAAAAATTCACAGCGCCGCCATGCCATTCGCGTCCGCGCGCACTATACTTCGGACACACGGCGATGTTTTGTTGAAAAAGTGCAAATTGACGAGAGGTCTGCCTTATCTATGGGACGCACGTTTTACGCGCGTACATATGCGAGAATCGAGAGACCGTAGAGTCTCGGGATTCGACTAGCCTCAATGACTTTTTTCCACGAAATACAGGTTGAGAAGGATAAATACAAATTTTCATGGTCAATTTAAATCGAAAAGAATAGATTAATAATCCATTAACGTGGTTAGCTTTCACTTAAATTGAAAACACTGAAGTAAAATGTGCAGTGTGCTGTATTTTATTGCAAATGTATTCTAACTACAAGTAAACCCCTGTTAACCACTTCCTATCTGTAGTTTAATTTGACTACGTAACTATACATACATATCCCGCAACCGCATCGTACAATATATTCTAGAGATTAATTAAAATCGAAAATCGTAATACAACAATATCGAAGTTACAATCGCTTTCGAATGATGCGATAAAAATAATTAATATACTTGAAAAAATAATTTAACATATCTTCGTTGAGTGTGCGAATTTATTCTAAAAATCTAGAAGATAATGGGAAAAGGATGAAGACAATGTCTTTATATATTCGTAACATATTAATTTGACTTTGCATAACAACTCGACTGTATAAATTTATACGAAACTTTCTACGAAACTTATACAGTTTATATAATGTTAATGGTCCGCGATTCTAAAGATTCAGTTGAATGTAGGAAATATATGTGGCGAACATGGGTGTTCCGCAATTCTGCGGACAGCATATATAAATTCTGATTACATCGGGCTTATGAGCACGTAACTTCTTCCATTCAAATTGTACTATAGCCGCGCGGCAATCTCAAACAATCCTGGTGGAACACCTGACGTTCGCGTACCTCGCGCCCACGTTAAACTAAAGTTTCCGCGCATCCGATAATATCGCGGCGTAAATAAACGTTAAACGTTATATCCACGCGTCATTGTGATATATCTTTATTAGAGTAATAAATATCTTTTGTAACGCAATCGGCCGCGGCCTCGTTCGTTCGCACGGAAAGTGGAGTGTGTATATAGTCGTCCTCGGATATAGACTGCCGGACCAAGTTCGTTTGCGAGGCGGGGTGAGTTGGAGTTGGCAAAATTTGTTTCGACGCGTGTGAGATATTTCTTTCGCTGACGCGGTTCAGGTGCGCGGGCACCGCGATCGCATCGGTGCAATCAGATAAAAAGTATCGATCGAAAGTGTGGTGCCACGACGAAAGGAAAGGAACTCGCACGCGCGCGACCCAATTTTTTCCCCGGTGAAAACTTCATTATTCCGTCGAAAGCTCCTCGTTACGGGGGTGACACGTTGACGATATATATTCCGGGCAGGAATCGATTTCCGAGTTCGTAGCCGGTATTTCGACTTTCGAGACGGTGTGGCCGCGCGGTTGACCGGAACTTTCTCAATTCCAATCACGTCGGCCGGCTATCGTTAGCGCCCTTCTCTCGTTTCTGGTACCGAGACATACCTACCCCGATACCGAATCCTCGAGATCGAGACTCTGCTTGGCGCGCCGATGTGTCGATAATGAAACTACGTTTTCCGCGCGCGATTGTCGTTCCGCTTGAACGTGCAATCCCACAGTTAGAAATTTTGAAATCATTTTATCGAGCGAATGATAATTAGATAAAATAAGGCCTCGAACGAATAAGTTATGGAATTAGAGGATGTAGAAAGGTGAGAATTTAATGGCACGAGGATTGTAAAAAAATTATAACAATCAGAAATGATTTTTTAATATAATAATTATATTTTTAAAACTTGATTTTTATTCTCCATTTTCTACGTATTTATATTCTTCTATGGAATTAAATAATTTTATATAACTGTAATCGCATATCAAACTTCATGAATTTTAAAAAAATTGCCTCATGGGGAGTTCTTTACCTTTCAGATCCTAAAAATATAATACCATATATTTTTAGATCCTGTGGTGGTTTAGATCCCCGGGGAGATGACTGACAGCCGTGAAAAACACGGTAGTACCTGCCGCGAGCGACAAACCGCCACGACAATAACGAAACGTCTCGCGAAACACGAATACCCTCTTCAAATTTCAGTGCCGGTTTGATCGTATTGCTGCGAGCGAACGCGGTGCAACGCGCGGTGCACAGGCGGACGCCGGGGAGATGGAGTGCATTATCAGACGAATTACCATATTTCACGTGCCGCGGTCCATCTTCGTTCTGGATATCGTGACGGCGGGAGAGATGTTACGGTATTGCGAGGGAAATACAGAGGCGCATCTCTCCGCGCATCCCTCAACGCGCGATCGAGTCGTAGAGGATTCTCTCGCGTTGCCCGAAAAATGATTGTATTTTTTATCGGAGATCTCGTGACGAAGGCATATAAGCAGTCGTTTCTTACGATAATCGTACATCGATACTTTGGATTTATAGAATTTTTAAAGAATTTAGAAAATAACGATACGTACGTTGAGAATATATAGACTCGAATATCGTGAAATTTAAACTGTCATCTAGAATGCAGTTTTTCGATTATTTGAATTGCAAAAGAATTAAGTCTGGATACAAGATGCAGACTTTATCATGTCTATCTTAAGCGTTACGACCCTCGGGGGAATCGATATCTGCGGATCGCTATCGATATTCCGCGTCGTCACGGACGAGTCGTCCATCAAAAAGAGGGGTGCCCATTCGTTTCTGCCGGTTAAATTTTACCCCGACACGATGCTCCATGAATAAACATTACGTCAGCGCGGCACGCTAATTATTCGCCAATTATTAACGACAATAAATTATTAAACTGGCGGACGCGCTAGTGTCGGCCGCTGACGGTATAGCACGGCCGCCGATGTCGTTCTTGCAATTACCATCAATCAATTATTTAAATGAAGCGTCTCAATTATTTAAGAGTAGGCTCATTTAGCGTTGCATCAATCACCCGATCGAGCGACTCATCGAAGGGTCATTCAGGGATTATTTGCGAAGGATTGGGGATTTGTCGACAAATAACATCGCGCCAGACGCGATTGAGATGTTGAATAAATATAAGTATTCACTGATTTAAAAATCCGAGGAACGATGAATCTGAACATTATCCCTTTTATTAAGATAATGTCCTATGGCCCAAAAATAAAAAAAACGCCGAAGAGCTTAAAACTGGAAATAATAAGTTTTGCGGATCTCAAACTTTTATTAAACTTAAGTAAAGTCGGATTTTTAATGATACCAGCGACAAAATTTTAGATTATCGAGGTACAATAGAGGACATGATAAAATAGCTGAAGATTGTAAGGAAACCGAGGAATATGTTCATAAATATATATTATATATTCGGTGAGCTACACAAGCGGGAGGCAGATCCATTTGTCGTCGTGTGAAATTTTACGGCTAGTTCAATTTTCATCTGCCGCTTACGATAAAAGCGCGCGTAAAAGCTCTCGGTAAACTGATTTGCTCCGACCACCAACCTCTTTTAATTTTTCGATCGTGATGGTAATTTTTCAGCGATTTGAAATATTGTGGGGATCCGGTTGTCATGGATTTTTGCAACGTCTATTGCATTTAAATTAGAGCCGAATCGAATCCTAGAGCAACGTGAAAAATTTCTTTTATTCGTTTATCAAAATGATATTATTTCATTTATATAAAAATTAAAACACTCGGTTGTATAGGGTATTAATTTCTTTCTGTCTATACGCAAAAACGAATTCGAATAATTTATAAGGCAACGAGCACAGAGAATGAATTTGCAGCTGGCATCGTGATGATCGCGTCAAGGGATTAATGAAGCAATACAACATATCGGGGAAAAATCAAAATTTGCGGAGAGCCGAGCGCGCTCGGATAAAGCGGAGCGTTTGGCCGTGACACGCGATTTCCGTTCGCTTATGCCCCTCCTGCATCGAGAATGCGATTTACGCAGGCGTCGCACGCGATTTGCACATCCGTCAACCGATAGAGCTAGCCCGTTTCCAATCCTGACGTCATCTTAATAAGAGGGACAATATTTCCGGCCGGCAAACGCGCCGGCGATACTCGCGGAAAAAACGCTCGAGCAAGATGTCTAACCA
>NW_020218133.1:266067-301105 GCF_003070985.1 Temnothorax curvispinosus | reverse complement strand
ATATCGGATTATCCATTTGTTAATTTTTGAACGAACTGTCCATTTCTGTGAGTGTATAAACTTTTTGTCTCCTAAATTTGGTCTAAATATTTAAATATTATATTCGTTCCAAATTTTTTTAACAGTTGGGGATTATTTTAATAAAAAGAACCTCGTCCTAGAGATTTATCAATCATCTAATAAAGATTCAAAAACTTAATATTCCGTTAAACGACGACCGACTTTAATTTTTAACAACGGTTATAACATTTGGTATCCAGTACGTGACGGAATTATTGAAATAAAGTGACGGCGATGGTGGGTCGCTAATGTCGCGCGTAATTTCGCGGACAACATAGACGCGAAATTATTTCATGTCGAAACGATCCTAGCGCGTTTCAAAGCGCATACGGACCGCGTGGTATACGCATCGCTGTCTACTTTGTATTAATAATAGCGCCACGAATGCACGCACCATCAATGGTAGGAGCGTGGAGCGTATATACTGACATTATCTCGGTACAAATTAGCGAGACCCCCGGAGACGTGTGTGTACAGTGTACCCGCTCGCACATGAAGCGCAAAATTACGCCGTGACTGAAATAAATTTAACGGGAAGACATGAAAGCGTAGGTGTATCTTGACATTACGTTAAATTAAGCTATCATATAATAGTAACATTCTTCTTCTAATTTTGTTCGTCATAATCGTCTTGATACATTTTGCACATAATTAAAAAGATATAAAGAATCCATTGATGATGGAATCTTTCGAAAAATTTTCTTCATCAAAAGTTGCAAATATTTTATCTCGTGAAATAGAGTCAAAGCACATAACATGGCATAGCAATAAGTATACGACGGTCGTAGTTTTCGACCTGACAAATCAGGATACGCCAAAGCTTGTGCGTTACTTACGTCCACGACTATGACTGTCATATGTGCTTTGGCCCATATAAATTAAAGTACGATTATTCAATCACAGAAGTTACGTCATCAAATAATGATGTGTTTTTATCATCTGTAGTGTACCAGTTAAACAATCTATCAAGATGTACAAGTATTACAAACACATTTGAGATGTATACAAGCTTGGTATCGCAATTCGACGGAATATGTTCTAAACTGTGAGACATCGTAACATGCACGAGATGCACGGAATATTAATGCATCGCTTTTAATATCGCCGCGAATAAAGTTTCAATCCCGGTTGCACGCACAGCTAATAATTTTCCATTTCGAGCACAAGAAATTGCCCGCAAATATTTTGTTTAAAGATACTATTTCGGCTGGTAATATTAGTGTAATCAAGAACACTTTCCACGGACAATTTATTCAGCTGAAATGTGTTACCAGTGCTTGAGGATGATACTCGATCCCCTTGCTTCGAAACAAACACGAAACCATCAAATTCAAATTGCGAACTGCTATTAATCGTCGTTCTCTCCCTTTATCTTCGCCATTATACCTTTCTCTCGCGTGTATTGTGTCTTCTTTCACTCGCGGAAATAAACGCGAAATAAAATTCAGAGATGCAAGCGTGATGCCAGAATACAAATGCTCACTAATTTGCCGCATCGCTCGGTAATCTTATTCCGCGCTCTGATTGCGAACATTTGCTTTAGTTGCAGGATCATTGTATCTTGCTTTCAGAAATTTATCTTTTGATTCTCGTCTGAACAATTATACAGTCGTTGAGGTTGGAAAATTATGAGTCCGTCGAGAAGCGTAGTATAAAAAGATGTTTTGCAACTTCTTTCCACTAGACGAATAAAAAGAAGAAAGATAGGAAAAATATGAGGATTCAGAAGGGGACTTACGTTTCGGAATAAAAAATCAGCAAAAAGGTCCTTCGTTACTATAAAAATCAGGAAGGGAAACCGCGATGTCGACCGCCCCCGCGACTAAATTCAATGAACAGCGCCGTTGAATATCGGGTATCTCGCGTAGAAGGCACGTTATCGGGACTATTTACGAGCATGCAGAATCCGGAGCAAAGCCCACCCTCTCCCTCCTTTTCCGTCTCCTTCCTGCCTCTTCACAAAAACCTTCCCTGATATCCAGCTTGCGTTCAGCGCTCCTTTCAGTTACTACAAGAAGGGTAAATATACTCGAAAGAGTTGGGGTTGTGTACCACCCATGTAAGTATTCAGAAATGTGCGTAACTTTTATTCCTCGGTGTTTAAAATTCCACGAATCCTAAGTTTCAAGAGTTTCAGATAAGTGTCTGTGCGGGGATACGTGTAATCTATTTCGATAATTGGAGAATTTGAGAAATTAGGTATTTAGTGATTTTAAAATATTAAATTAATTTGGATATTAAGAATTTAAGTATTCCAAAGTTTAAAATATCTTGAGATAATTGAAACTCTGGGAAAAATATAATCTACTTTGGGATCCACGATTTTAGATAATCAAATTATTTGGATATCGTAACTCTAATTAACATTTTGATTAGTGCCCCTTAAGTGAAAGTTATTTTTGCGTAACTGAATATCGACAGAGCTAATTGAGAGAATTGACCAGTATAACTTAAAAATCTTTGAAATAATATAGATAGAATAGCTAATTACGATTTTTAGTTACGCGTAATTGTGGTCCCCAAAGTGGGTTATTTCCGTCTTTGTTTTTCCCAGAGAAGTCTCCTTTAAATCCGCGGAAAGCTATTAACAGAAAGCGGTTAACAAGAATAAGCTCCAATTCTCGAATATAATTATTCGAGAATTCTAAATATAAAAGCTCTAAACATAGGCAAAAATTCAGAGATCTGGAGACTGTCAAACATATCCAAGCACACTTGGAGAATGTCATCGCGACAGTTTCGCGTAAGACAATGCTAGTCTATATTGATATATATAGAAAAGAGAGATCGATTTGGAAAGAGGAGAGTGAAGATCCCATCACTTTAGGTTCTAACCCATGGTACTAACTGACTAACGACCTTTCACGGTCCACTGCACACTACTGAAGTAATTAGCTGCGCTAACGAGAGATCGTTATGGCCAACCGCAGAGCTGCGGAAAAGGTGGCGATCTGTCCTTTGCGATGATCAATCGGCGGCATTATTTCACGCTACGTATCTCAGTCTATAATACTAATAACAGTCTAATATTCATTATTTAACTAAACGCGCGCGCTAGTAGAGATTCATGCTATTAATATTACATGTTGCATGTTAATAACTGTGAGAAACCGCTATCTCAAAGTTAAGGTACTTTCTTTCTCATTTAAAAATTTGCAAATCACGAGGAGCTTCCGAGATGGTAGCAAAGACACCTTTTTTTAATGAATGTACACCTCTGTTAAAAGATTCACCCACGTTATGCAGTGCATTCGGAGCTCTGGACCGAAAAGATCAGAGGATTCAGAGATTTTAGAATTCTGTACCGTAAAATGCGCGTATCTGCTCATGGTACACGCATATCTATCTGTACGCATACTGAGGGAGAAAAAGAGAGAGAGAGAGAAGGAGTGACAGACACGCAGAGGGAAAACGAGCGAGTGGGTGGATGCCTCGGTATTGTAAAGAGCCCTAGGTTCTGTATGCACTTCGCGTTGTAAACTCCGCCGAACTCCCCTGCTCTCTACGACGTAGAGGACCGACGTCGAGGGGCGGGAGAGAGGGAGGGAGGGTGGATGGGAGAGCGGCCCGGTACATGCCGAAGACGCATTAATATTAATGTACCGGGATTTACTGCGACACGGCTGCTCGAGCCCCGTAGGATAGGGATGTATGTTTACAAATGCGTTTCTCAACGTGTGCCACCACCCCCGATCTGCCTCCATCTGCTCGCGTTCATCCTGCACGCGCGCGCGGTAGGCGGCTTTTGTCGGCGGAAGTGGCGAACGGGCAAACTTAGACTACTCGCGTCTTGCGGATCCGACCCCCGGTTTCCGGTGTGCGTTTGCTTCAGAAGCGATTACCGGTGGTCGTTAATGCGCCGGGGAGGTACAGGCATGCCGGGTTTTGTACCATTTTGGCCACTAAGCTTCTCCTGAATGCAATGCTGGGTTAGCTGCTTGAAAGCGCTAGGGCTCGTTATGCATATCATCGAATAGGTAGATTAGCCCTGTTAATTGAAAGACGAGATAAGTCGTGGGTGAAAAGCTTAATATTTGAATTTTAAGTATCGGGAGTCTATAGAATTTCCTCCGAATACTTAAAATGCAAAGACCCGGAAGATCAGGAAGGAAGAATAAATCCGAAGATCCGAGAATCTATCGGTACGACGGATCCGCGGAGTCGAAAATTTCAAAATCCCTACGATTTCTATATAAGATATAGAAATCTAAACGTCGGAGAAAAGTAACATAAAAATTCATGTATCTAAAAATATGTAACAAATATGTATTTCCGAATATTAATTCATCAGCAATCAAAATACCGTCATTATGTGAAATTGTAATAAGTAGGATGTATCTAAAGGTGCCAATTCATGAGACGCTGAAAATGAGCGTCAACAAGGTAAACGTGGTGGTTTCGCTTTGACGCTAGCGTCAAAGAAATGAAGTTGAATTTGTTTAATGTTCAGCGTCGTCGCTGAATCGTCGTTAATCGTCCTAGTACAATCAAACATAGACTTCGAAATACGTAAAATATTAATTATTTTCAAGTAATATCTTCAAGTAATAATATTTTATGGATACATATATAAATAAAAGATATTATTTCTGAAGATTTTTACTTGCTAAAAATGAGCGTCGAGCGTTAACGTGAAAAGGCACCTTAACATGCTTGTTTTTATTTTTTGGATCGTAAAATAGCGTCTCGTGCGGTATTCGCGAGTGTTATGTTAAACGAATTCTCTTAATTTCGCGCTATAGTTACGTGCCCCCTGAATTCGCTTGCATCAAGAGAAAGGCAGAAAGAGTAGGACGAGACTCTGATGGTTTTTTTCCGTTGAGATCAAAATCGTTGGATGACAGACAGTTAATCAGGCCGACCGCTCCAGTTAGCGAAAACAAAAGCGGCGGGACCCACCCACGCGAAAGGCTTAGCGCTAAAAAAATAACAGCCCGTCGCAGAGGTGATAAAATGATGATAAAACGCGTTCACAGTTTGTCACGAATATATCCACGGCTCTTAGCCGAGGTAGAAAGAAGTGACACGGAGATAGCTATTAGTACGCGATTTGGTGCCGAATTATTCGCGCGCATGAATGATTTTACTACCGCAGACAATTACTTGAGAGAAAAATAACTTGCAATTCTTGAAGTGATCTATTCGAATGTACTGACAGATATACATATATAGAATTAGACTTTTTGTATTAAAAATTTTAAATTTTTGGATCCTTAAATTTTAAAGCTATTTAGTTCTAGTAGTCCTATATATATATAAAATTCTTTAAAGTCTTGAATCTCTCTAGAATTTTCATTTAAATAAACAAATTTATTTTCGTAATTGACAAATGTGAAATAATTATTTAGAAATAAATTTAGTTTATTTTTTAATTGAACTTATTTTATTGTGAGAAGAAATAAAAAGGGAGAGAGAACAGGGCGAAGAAAATCGATGTAAGAAAATGTCGTGCAAGGGATTCGTTGGGAAGTAATTAAAAATTACGTGCCGTTCATGGAGGATTATGGCCCGGTGAGAAAAATGGTAAACGTGAGGGACCGTCGTAGGGAGTGTCACGAGCACTTAACTTTTCTTTTCATGGCCGAGTTTGTTTCGTCTTTAAGGAGCGAGCGAGCTTCCACGCGGCGATGGCCGCGTACGAGAAACCCGAGGGCTGTGAGAGCCGTAATTGAGGGTCGACGCCCTGAGGGACCTCGAGACCTCGTATACTAGGAGCTTTCCCAACCTTGGCACTTCAAATTGCGCGATCCTTCGATTACGGAATACGTAAATCGCGACGTTAGAATTCCTATTTGCATTCGGGGGGAGGGGGAATCATTGCGCGTTTGTATACGCGAAACTAGTGCCTCCTAGAGTGTAAACTTGTCGCGATGGAGAATTGATATATTCGCGCTTCGCTAGAAGTGTATATAATTCAATCTATTTTCCGCGATACTTTCATTACGTATTATTCTCGCAATAGCGAGTGCGAATCGTGCGTTTGCGTATTAATAACTAAATATTTCTCTCTCGTACAAACAAACTGTTTATTCGTTAGTCAAACATTTACCAAACTCCAGGCGGAAAAACATATTTCTAATCGATTAATTCTGCATCGTCGATGCCTGGCTCCGAGCGATGCAGTCCCATCTCGTCAACATATTTTGGAAGGAACACGCGTACATTATCAGCGACACGTTGTTCCGGCGAGCCTAAGTCAGTTGAAGAGGCGTGTATTTGGACTGCTCTAATTACCTGGGCGGATTCGGACGAACTTAACGCGAGTCCGCTTGTACAAACGGAGAGAACGGGACAATACCGAAGTTTCGGGCAAACCTTCGCGTTTATATTCGTGATCAGGATCTTTCCTTAATCCGCGCTGTGCCTCAAGTGGTTTCGAGAATTGGTCCAAGTCCACTCCACTCAGCAAATACCCCATGAACTTCTGTTGGAGTTGGCAATTATATCGCCCGGAATTCGATCGCGTTGCATCTCTCTCTCTCTCTCTACCTCTCACTATCTTTCTCCCTCCCTCTCTCTTTCTCTCTTATTTCGTGATATAAGACGATATAATGAACCTGTAGTTAGCCACGTTAAATCGTAAACTAATAATAATTCTCCGATAATAGTTCATCTTCAATGAGGAACGCGAGTCATCTTAGAATTTATTGCTGAACTTTTAACGATCTGACATTTTATGCGTTCCAGTCTTTATTTCTATAGCGCAAATTTATTTATATCTTTTATATGCGGAATTTAGTTGAAAACGTAAAAAGTGAGAACTTTATCCAGGAACATTGAGTACAATCCAGCTAACTATTCAATCTTGTAGCGGTATTCCTTTAAATTATAAGTTATAGAGCTTACAAACTCAGCTTACGCTCCGAAAAATGTAATTCAATTCACTTACTTAACTCGTCTAGACTAAAGAATGTAGCCACATTATCTTTACTGCCGGTATACCGCGAAGAAAGGCATTCCCATCAACGATTGCGAGAAACTTTGTTCGACCACCATCGGTTCAAACAACGAATCATATTAAATCCTGAATTGTAATCAAGAACTTTATCCAACGGGTCTCTTATTATTTGACCTACTTCGCTCTTTTTACCGCTGATTCGAGATTAACATGAAATTAAAATTTATTTGGCGAGATAAGAGTATAAATACGATACGCTCTGTTCATTGGGATAATTTTTCCTTTATACCAAAATTTAATTACACGCTAAATTTTTAATTTTCCGCAACAAAAAAGATTTTAACGTTGAAGTTTGGCTAATTATATTTATTAAAATAAGCTCCGTTTATAAAATTAATTGAATAAGATATTATATAAATACAATTAATCTTTTAATCCAAAATCATTCGTGTTTCAGATCCAAAGTTCTTGAGGAAAGACCGTTATCAGCTTTCGACACGCGCCATCGTCACGCACGCCAAATGCGCGCCCATTACCGAACGCAACCTGTTTGATATTCAATTTCCGTTTGGAATTTTATCTCCACGAAAATCGGAGCAGCTGTATCAGGTCGAATTAAAGTGTCATGATCAACGAGCGCGCGGCGCGGCGCGGCGCGATCGCGGCATAGGAAAAGGCGGGTGACGTCACGTGTTCTCGGCGGTCGCACGCGCGGGAGGGGTGCGTAACAGTGGTGGGGGTAACTCGGCTGCGGGCAGGCCATGCCGAAGACTCGTTGCGGGTGGTGGGGTGTAAGAGGGGTCTAGGCATGGAGAGGGCGCAGTACCGCGCTATCCTCCGTATCGTTGACACGTCGAGCGGAAAGAGTGCGAGAAGGAAAAAGATCGAGGAGGGAAAAGTGAAGGAGAGACGGATCGCGCGATCTCTTCGCGCTCGCTCATCAAATCGACACTCGCGTTAATCGTCCTCGTGCGTGAATAAATAAATTTATCTGTCCCGATTACGGTGTCCGTCCGTGGAGAACTTCCGGCCTGCGACGTTTCCGGAGCGGCCTCGCGAACGCGTTTCAGTGGCGCGAAGTTGACTCTCTCTCTCTCCCTCTCTCTCGCCTTGTGTACTCTCGATGATCTATCGGTGAATCGATCGTCCGGCGCAGATCATCCGGGGAGATCGTCCGCGTGGCGCGTGGTGAACGGTTGTTATTCGCGAGTGAATTTGGTGAAATTGTCCCGTGTGCCTATATCCCGAGGGAGCTGCGCCCGGCTGCGAGGGACGATGCTGGCATTCCTGTTCGCCGCGGCGCTCGCCGTCGCGAGGATCCACGCTAGCCAGGTGACCATGGACGCCAAGATACGCGACGACTCCGACTTGTCCCAGGTAAGAAAACGTCTTCGCCATATATATATATTAAATTGCGCGTTCCCCAAATGCCATTGATTCAGCCGGCGCGGCGCGACGTATAACGTCGCGGATATGCGCCACGACTACCTACCCGCGTGTCCTTGAACCGTTACGCTGCGCTGGAGCGACCGTGCGCGCGAGAGTCGCGTTTAAATGAATAACGAACGTGTGCTGGTACAATAATACTGAATGCGGCAGAAAATTTCAATGCAGAGAGCTCGTCGCATGCAGCCGCGCGATGATTGTGCAACGTGTTCCGTGGCATCGTGAAACGCAGCCGATTGCCTGTCATTAAGAATTGTCTTTTCCATGAGAGAATCGTTTGCAATCACCTCGATCGCCTTGGTGATTTTCTCACTCGGCGTCCTTTTACGCTTTTCTTTCCGTCCTGCGTGTTATTTCTATCGGGAAATATTCAGTAAATGAACGTGGCTATGAACGTGACAAAAGCAAGAAGTATTCGCGCGAGTCATTGTATTAAATTAACGCGATCGATATTCAGTTACAATGGGGCGAATGATTTTTCTAACGAGATAAAAAGCGTGTTCGCACAAATGTTACCGTCAAAATCATCAAAAAATGTCGAAATGTCAGATAGTGATATATTTTTTTCGACGTTCTCTCTGCATATATCAAATTTTAATTTTAACGATGAATAAAATATCGATGCGAGCAACAAGAAGCTTTCAAAAAATTAAAAAAAAGATACATATGTGTGTCATTTAAATTATTTTACTACTAAAATAGCAAATGTGAATATTGAAATGATGAAAACCGAACGTAATTAGATCTGCTTTTTACTTTTTTGTAACTTAATTTTTCTATATTTTCGGAATTTTGCGCCAATTCCATTATTTAGAACTGTCGCGCGCACAATTTTTTTTAGAGAGCTGCAGAAAATCGATTATGTTTTGGAGTGACACTTCTGTCATACGTCACGTCGCTCGATTTTTTTCCGCATCAGATTCACGGTTCGACATGATCGGTGGAGCTGCCCACTCAGCGATACTTGTTCATTTCAACGTCATTTAATCCTTCCATATCCAACATGAGATCAGCGATGACTGCAAATCCAATTTTTCGTATCGAAGTGGCTGAATCTGCTTGTTGTTGTTTCATGTGTTTAACTCTTATTTATCGTTGATTTTGGAAGCAATTAATCGTCGAGTATTATGACTGTAGCAATAAATTGAGAAAATTCAGTGACAGTAAATTGAGTAACAGTAAATTAAAAACACAGATGATTTGAGAAACGAAAAATGACGGAAAGATTTAAAATCTTGAAAAGACGAAGAAACGCAAGAAAAATTATAAGGGTTTGAATCTGATCTCATCTTGAACAATTATGTAAATACTCTCGCGGATAATCGAAAGTTTGAGAATTCCGAATGGAGCTTCGCTCCGCGCGTTTTCTTTCTGCGCGCTCGAAATTTCGGAGTAATTTGCGTAGGTGGTCGGTGCATTTCGCCCAGGTGGTAAACCGATCGCCGGGTTTAACGATGTATGCAGTCGTGAGAACTTTTCCGGGTGGGAACAGGAGGGCGCAGGAACGGATGACGGGGGGAGCGGAGAAGGGCAGAAAAGTTTGTAAATCGGGCGTGCGAGATGTTTCTAACTCGGTTGAATAATGTATGAAACCGGCGGTTATTTACTTCATTAACTTCTTCCACGTGGCCGTAATTAAATTGCGCGAAAGGAAAGTTGCGAAACGGGCGCCTAACTCTCATTAGCCTGCATTTTTTTCCCATCCTTATCCGAAATTCATGGCGATCGCGTAAGTTGCGTCGCCATTCATCTCCCCACGAATCTCTCTTACGATAAATTACGATAAATTTTCGCACGGTAAAGAATGGAAGTGTCGCACGATCTTTCGACAGGTGCTTCGGATTTTGATTATCGGCATCGGCGTAAACGCGGGTAAAAATTTGATGGCGCGACAACGTTAAATAACGTTCGAATACTTAATAAATCGCGGATAATGGAGCGAGTAAAAGAGAATTACCGGAGCGAATGTCAGCGTCGCTGCACCGCGCATTTTTTACAGTGTCATTAATTAACACGATAATCCAATAACGTCGCGTAAATTTAGTCGTAAACGTCATGACGGTGCGGAAAGCCGTTACGATTTAACGATCCACGCAAAATAAGAAGAGGCGCATTATCCTCGTTACATTCGCTCGTAATTCGATTATAAACGCGGAGCTGCGCGGCCAAATAGTTTCCGCTGCGGCGCGGCGGATTGATCTCTGCATGTGAATCATCGCGATATGAATCATTAGAATCAACCATCGATGAACGTTTGTATGGCTGTTTATTTCCTCATCTCTCCTGCACGAGATGAGTCACAAGTTATTTCGTCGAAATGGAAATTAATTTAACGTTAAAAATTGCTCTCACAATACGTGAGAGCCCTCGTTTAGCTGATGGCGTTCTTTTTTAGAGAAGGTTGTAAATATACGATGCGGAGTTAGCTTACACGTGGTATATCTTCCATCCACATGCCGGCTCTTTCTCATTACTTCGCCCCCGCTTAGGCGAGGGAACCATGCAGTCCGGCGCGACGTCTACGCCACGAAGCACTCTCACGCACACGCGTGGGAGGTATACGCATGCACACGCGTGCATGCAACGTGCGTCATGGCAGAAGTGGCAACACGACTCCTCTCTCTCTCTCTCTCCGGTCAATGACGTGATTTCAGTTAGACAGAGCTTCGAGGTGCTCCTTTGTCTACCAGTTTCCAGAGGTTCTTGGCCTTTTTCTGCCTAGCCGCGAATAAATCTTGAACATCTTCGCGATTACGATGTCCAATCAGCACGTTCTAGTCGATTAAACCGTTCGGCGGCGAAGCGCGCGGAGATAGACGTTTTCAGTTACTTAAAATCGCCATAGATTAAATAATATAGTAGATTTAGTAGATATTAGATAATTCCTAAGTCAGCAATTTAACACATCAAAAGCATAAAAATTGCATTCTCTTAGACCTTAGGACTTTCTGATTGCGTTTCAATATTATTGGATATTGACTATCTATTCTTATCTCCTTAGGTGTCTTTGATCGGTGATCCATAGTTCTTTTTCGATTTGGATTGAACTCGGGAGAGTGAGTGGCGGGATTAGCTTTACGAGGCGAGTCGGTCGGATCAGCATTTTTCATTACGCCGACGTGCTGAATCACGACGGCCGGTGCGTAGGAGGAAATTCCACTCTATTAAAAGATCTTGTCGACCCACGAGTGTGGGTCATAATCCATAGGTTAAGAGCCCTTGAGCGTAATACCTACGAGCGTGCGATCCGTATTTATATCTGCCGCGCCAGCAACACCTGCTGCCGTCGTCGCGTCGCACGGCGCCGATATGAATGGAGTTGTACGGGACTTAGCGTGAATATTGCACGAAAAAAAGAGTGAAAGGGGCGAGCAAGGCTGCGGCTTGAAGAAACCACGCGGAAGAAACCGAGCGTGAGAGCCGCCGGCGCCGAGAAGCGACGTCGTTCGTTCGTTCGTTCGCCTTTGGTGGCTGAATAACCCGGCCTCGTTTAACGAAGACTCGCTGAGATTGTTATCGGAACCGGCGCGCGAATAACGTTGTTGTCGACGGTTCCGATCGGCTCGTATTCCGCTCGGTCAATTGTATTTGTCGCGTCGCATGCAGCGCGTTGCAGACAGTAGCCGGGTTACCCGCATATCCTACATCTATTTAAAGGAATATTCTCAATGAGAGATATTAAGTGCTATATTCAGACTATCAATATACATTGTGTAATATTTCTGTCAGGAAATTTCGATAATACACAATGAAAAACGTGAATATTCTTTTTGGATATATTTAGAAAAAGTGATGGTTTATAAAAAGAAGTCTTTCTAAATTAATTATCTGATGATTTAAAAAATTAGACTTTTCAAGGAAAATCGAATACTTGAAGCGACGCAAATTTCTTGCGAGTCTCGCGGATCGATTGATTTTATGTTGCGCTTCTCTATGCATAGCGTTATATACGAAAAAATTGTTCACAGGGGACATTAGCTCGCGTACAGACTTTCCGATGTCAGTATTGAATGAAAGCTGGCGCTCGTCCCGTCGACGACATTACAATAATGCGTTTCTTGCTTCTCTCTCCCCGGCGCAACGACGACGGGGCGAACGATTCCGCCCGGCAACTTGTTGCTGCGACAAAAATCGCCCGGACGGTTCTCGCCGGGGGGGTTAGTTTTAGTTCCAATCGATTCGACAAACTATTCCCAAACACGGAGATATCGAGGCCCATTTTCGCGGACTTTATTTAGTCGGTCGATCGACACGGCCACTTTTTTACCAAGCATAGACGTACGGTTTGGCGCGCCCGGCGCCGAAATAAAATTTTACGATTTCCAGGTCAACGCAGCGTCATAATACCCTTGTATTTATAACCCAGCACGTAGCGTTCGCCGTTCTCTCAGTTACACCGATAATTCTTTTGAAAGCGAAAGTCAGTCGTATACTATTACAAATGGTTGACAGTAATTCGAACAAATTGCTATATATGGAATACCGGCGTCTTCTCTCTGTTAAATCGATAACATAGTAGCAGAATGTCAGTTTCGTAGTTTCGATATTAGCATGCCGCGGTTCGTAGATCTGAGAAATACGAAGAATGGAAGAATCTTTCAAGTTTAGTCAAAAGTCTGCAAAAATGAAAGAGCTCCCCCGGAGAGAATTCCGTAATTCGCGGCGAGAGAGAACGGAAAAAGACGTATCGGGAATAAAAGAACGGGGGAGGGGAAAGAAATACCGGATTCATATTGCCTTCACCCTGCTGCAAGATACTTAGCTTCCGTGAATCATGTAATCGGACCGCTGCCTCGTCGTGGAAATCATCGGAAATCGACGCGCTGCGCGAATATGTACCTTCGCCACGGTCGAACGAAGGTTGCAAATAACCGGTTTCGTTCCTCCTTCGCCAGCGAGGGAAGACCCGAGAATTAAGAGAGCTGGTTGATACCATCGACGACCATTTCCAATTTCAGCGAGCCGATGAACCGAGAAACGGCAGCTAATAGAAACCGGGCAGCGCCTCAGCGAGCTGACTCGGTCGCGAAAATATTTACTGATAATCTTTGCTCGTAATGGTTGTTGCTTGTCAAATACTTGACCCGGCGAGCTACTTGCTCGCGAAGAGCACCGCATTTATGGATAATAGGGCAGAGATCCATAGGTAATAGGGCAGGGGGTTCATTTTTCACGTAATTTGCGTTCGATTCCTCTTTCAATGAGATGCTTCTCTGAATCTTCATTATTCAGTCCCGCGAACCGATTCCTCGTTTACATTCCGAATACTGGTACGTTTGTATCAGTATTTCACTAATTATTAATGATCCTGCTTGGAAATGAATTTTTACGAGGTCAAGGATCTTTTTCTCAGCATTATGCCAATTCGCAAATTTATATTTCATCTTTCGATTTTGTTAGAATTTCACAGTTTTATCTTTTTGTTTCCATGCACTAAGGCGGAATCTAGCCATAAATCTTTCTCACGGATATAATCGTATCTAGGTCTTCGCGATCGAATAGGTGGGACGTAGTAATATGTATCGATCTAAGTGCACGCCGAAGGTCGTGGTGATAGCTCGATTGGGTCGTGTTTGCGGACACTAGCACCAGTAGCTTGTTGGCCTTAGCAAGCAACGGTGTATAGGATCCAATTACGCTTGATGCAAATCTGTATTCGCGACCAGCATGACTTCAGATAGCCTCGAAAACAGTTCGCATGACATACTGATAGAACCGGTAGTTTGCCGTGCAACTGATGCACGTACTCGCGCTCGCAGTCGGCGAGCTGAATAAATTATGCAGAGCAACATTTAAAAATATTACGCAGGAGCGTTGGAAAATTCTGAAATGTGGAATATTTAACTCGAATACATTCAGATGTGCTGATCCTTAAAAAGAGGAGAAAGAGCAAAAGAGAAATATTTTGCTCCTCGTTGAATTTTCTAGATGAAATAAAGTCGTTTATTAATTTCTTAAA
This sequence comes from Temnothorax curvispinosus, assembly GCF_003070985.1. Classification (NCBI taxonomy): domain Eukaryota; kingdom Metazoa; phylum Arthropoda; class Insecta; order Hymenoptera; family Formicidae; genus Temnothorax; species Temnothorax curvispinosus. The sequence goes on along the minus strand of NW_020218133.1, from coordinate 286,742 downwards.
TATCCAATTAATGGTTAATATAATTGCGATAATGTTTGCTAATTTATATTTAATATCCCATAATTTAATAATATTGATAATTTGATCATTACATGTTACGATATACGATGCATATATGTAAATGACGATTATATCTCGAGATATGTAGATCTACATTATTTCCATCGCATGACATTTCGAGCAGTCTGGTCATGTCTTCTTGATATCGGAAAAGTCGGATATAGTAACGGCGGATATACGAGCGATCAATTCTCATTAACGGACGAGAAATTAATCCGCGGTAGTGTATGGCGCGCGCGAGAGCAAGACAGCCCCGAGTCGGGCCAGCGTAGGCCGCATTGTATCAAATTCAATTACACGCGGTGCAGGTTTCTTGTCGCCTTCAGGCAACTGAGTGTCCCTAGATAATCGCGAAAACAGCTCGCATGACATGCCGATCTATACGGGCGATAGATTATTACCCAAGTATATCCGCAACGATGTTTCGGCACCGCCGCCCACGCATTACATCGCCCTCGTGTGATGTATCGCATTCAATTATGCAGGATGCAGGTTTCTGTTGCTAGCGCACGGATTACGTTGAAAGTGGCTTTTGCGATTAGATCGATGACTTAGTAAGCCATTCGGTGCATCTAGTCGATGCGAATGGATCGCTAATCACGATCAATTAATTGCTTCTCCGGTCGTTTGCGCAATTTTCGGATTTGTGATTTTGAACATTCTCCGGTTTCTTATTTCTTGACTTTTATTTGAAAATCACGAAACTTTGGCTAATCGTAACGCATTAATGAGTATTGATGTTGATTTATTCGTTCATTTTTTTTAAGTTTATATTATGCGTTATGCGTCTATCGTGATTGAATGCCTGATAAATCACAGATTGTCTCAAAATGTCTGAAGCATGCCTAACTTTTCCTCTCCGAGGACTGTCGTTCCCATGTACGTCTATATAGCCATTGGCTCGGCGCGGAAATTCATCGTGGTCGCTAACTATCTCAAACTACCGCTACTTTCAACGTGGCAGCCTAACTATCTTAAACTGCCAATGCGTCTGACCGCTCTCTGTGTGCACCGCCCGGGCGCGATTCCGTGCCGGAAAGGACGGCGTGTCCTTTAGCCCGCGGCGATTGTCGAAAATTGGTCAGATATCCCAGGAATTTCGGCGGCTCAAGTTCGATTCTTGTTGGAAATTGAGACGAAATGAGAGTCGGTCGGTCCCGAAGTGCGAAAGGATTTACACGCGGAAACTTGGTCACCGACGCTTTCAACTCGAATCGACGGGGTACACTTCCGCACTTTGCGTGATCGAATGTCGCGCGTGCTTGCCGCATCGGTTCGCTGCTCAAAGCCTCGCTCTCTGGCAACAGCCAGAGGCTATTCGTTTAGAACGATTTGCGATGACGTTCGCGTCATCGCTCGTATCGCATTTAATACGTTTATCGACTGTGAAAGGATATAATAAATAAATTCATAGCTTGAAACGCGCGCGTTAAATTCGATCGGGTTAGGCCGGCTTTACGCGAATAGAATAAAATATCTATTTCGGAGATCAAAGATCTCGGAATTGTAAAAGAGAGAGAGAGAGAGAGAGAGAGAGAGAGAGAGAGAGAGCAGTCGCGAATCGTGTGCGAATCGGAGAAAGAGAGAAACGCGGAGCACAAGGACGACAGAGGAAATTTCCGGAGTCACGATCGTCGCCGGCGTCTTTTCGCCGACGCGGCACACGATTCTGGTCTTTATGGGGTTCCATATTTTACGACGTAACACACGCCACCCCTGGCTTCTTCTCCTCGCTGCCCCCGGAGGCGTCTACACGACGTATTGTTCCGGTTTTCGAGAAACGGCGCGCCCGCCCGCTATCGCTCCAATCCCGCCGGTGGATTCCGTCGAAGCGCGACCGCGTTTACGGCCCCCTTGCTCTCTTTTTAGCTTCTTTCTTTCTCTCTCTTGCTCTTCCTTTCCTGCGTCTCTCGCAGCTGCATCCAGATCCCGGATGCATCGGAATCCCGACGCAGCGGAGCGATAGATCGGCTTTGGGGGGCGCTTCCACCAGCTTCCACCGTCGGGTTTCCCGGACAATTTTTGTCGCGCCGTCGCCGCCGTTATCGTCGCGTCGCTTTTATTTCGCACGCGGAATTCAGCATACCGACGTAGGCGTCGCTACGTCGCGCGTCGCGCGCTGTTTCCATATTTCCGGTGAATCCGGAGTGAGGAAAAAAAAGAGAAGTTCGAGAGAATGACTCGAGGGAATTAAATGAAAAGAATCTCGCGCCGCGAGTCGACGATCTTCTTGGACGCGACGTGGGTTGGGATGGCCGGGGAAACGCGAATCGTCGAATGCGAAGTTCTAAAACTATAAGAGAATTCTGTAGTGTGGTCCGGGGAAAAACGTGTTTCTTCCCTGCCACGATGGGCTCTCCGTGGGAAAGCGTGTTCTTCGCCACGATGCACGTTATCGTTCGCGCGCATACAGACGCCCGGCGTACACAGAGCGGGATGCACATTGTTTCGTCTCGGCACGAACCGCTTGTTAAAAATATCCGGTCGGAGTTTGAGAGAAAGAGAGAACGAACCGTCGAAAAGAGAGAGTGAGGAGGAGGAGATGGGGAGAAAGACCACACACTGCAGCGAATTCTACAGTGTTCGTTCACCTTCGCGAGAATCATCGTGTTCGATGATTCGATTCTCCCTTCTTTGCCTGGGAGGCACACGAGCGAGTAGACCGTCTAGCGAGCGCGAATCACGGGGATTTCCTTCGGAAAAATATTTGCTTTGGTTTTCGAGCGTGGTACTCGTACTCGTTACCGGCTCCGCGAGACGAGCGCGGTATATAAATTACGCTGGTACACGATGATGCACAAAAGTAGCAAAGAGAAGGAATCGCGCTGGGCTGCAGAAACGCGGTTTGAACGGAGCCGGATTTGACCCTCCGGAGGGGCATCAGGCGTCTGTCTAGACTTTTTTTAAATTAAGGTCCCGGAAGGATTCCTCTCGTTATATACTAGAACGCCGTTCCGCTTGACAAGACGTTACGGACTGTTTGAAAGGGGTAGACGGTAGACCGAGCATCTTGAGACTAGAGAACGTAATCTAAACGTCTGAAGATCGTGGAACGCAAAAGGTCAAAGACTAGAAATACAAAAATTTATTTCAGACTGAAGATCCGATAATTTAGGTTTTCCAATATCCTAAAAGATAAAATAAACAATTATCAAAGAGTTAAAAGTTCAAAAATTCAATATCTAATAAATATTTAAAGTTTTAAAAGTCCAAGAATTTTAAAAATTCAAAAATACAGTTTTGCAAATCCTTACATCCGTGCTCTTTTCCTTTCTCTCTCGAAAATACAAGAAAGCGTCTTTGCGTCTTTGTATACGCAAAAGTTAAGTGCTCCGCGCGTCACGCGTGTCGAAAGTCTCGTCACGTAATTTTCACCGGAGATGCGGTCACGCTGATGATCCTCCTGAGATTCTATGATGCTACGATTATACTTGCAACTTGGCTTTTTAAACATCAGTTATTCGTGAACAGTTGCGTTCCGATCTTATGCGGCGTTGAATTTTAATTATTCCTTTGAACGTTCATTTCCTAAAGGTTTATTTAAAGGCAAACGTACTTGCAGCGATTTGCATATCTTTTCCGTGATTATATTATACATGTACATATAATGTACGAATATACATTTAATTGATATTAGTAATCTGAGTAAAAACAAGTGGTGCGTCACTATTCTATTCGAGTATCGTCGCAAGCGTATCACGTTTTGAAATAATATTTATGAAATAATATCCGCGAAAATAACCTGTCACTTGCACGATATTCTGTGTTTATATTGTCGTAGGATATTATTCGAAATAACATTGTCCACTATTCATGGCTCGATGGTTACTCGTCTTTATTACTTCGCTGTTCACCATCTCTCAAATAAGAGCCTCTCGAGAAAATGTTAATAGCGACGAGGAATTAGAACGTTCAGGTCTCGTCCTGACTTTCAAACGCAGTCGAAGCGGTCGTTGGCGATGGCGCCATTAAGAATGCGACGGTTTGCGAAAATCGTTGTCCACACCCTAGCGGTAGGGGGTTTTATGGTCGACGACCGTTTCTAACGGACTTTTCTGCTCACCACGTCGCTTAATGGCGCACTTCGTACGTTCGACTAATTATAGCACTTAAGCAATCCTCCGACGAATGCCGCGGGACGGAGTCATCGTGAGAGAACGTAAGGTCGCTCGTTGTACGCTCGGCATATGCGAGTAAGCGAAGAGGAAAATGCATATTTCACGGTCGCAAGTTAGTCATGGTTGTCGTTTAGTTACATAAGAGTTTCCATTCAAGTCTGTCTCAATACGCGATATAGTTTTAATGATTTTAGCTTTCTTATAGAGTTGCAAAATTTTCAGTCACGATATTTTAATTCATGCGCGTGGTTAAATGTGTTTGTTAGAGTTTCCGATTTTCACTTGCAGTTGAAACGTCTCAGAATCCCCGGAAAATTTAGATTTGAAAAAGATTCGGACTTTAATTATTCTACATATATTTAATAATTCGCGAAAGAAGAGACTCCGCATACCGAATTATTTTTACCGAAGGAGGAAACTCTGGCGAAACGCGCGTGGCAGAAATAATTCACGAACGTTGTCTCTACCACCGATTTCCCTTCGTAGAATCGCATAAATTCCGAGTTCGACGTCGGCGGAATTTCGACTCTGCGGTTGCCGAGAGTACATACGAGTGAATTTCACCCATAGTGTACGTAACGTTATGAATTATGTGGAGAGGACAGCATTGAGTGGTAATTGAGGAGGTAATCATGTCTCATCCTCACCCACACTTCGCTAACGCTCCACACAACGTCGTACAGCGATGCCCCTATGCATAGTTCACAGTTCGTTCCCGCCAATTAAACTTACGAGACGCGCAATTTTTCGTTCACGAGAAGACATGTGTACGTCAGCGAGAAATGCCGATGTAATTTCGAGCGGCGCCCGGAAGTGATACAGGAAAATGTTTTACAATCTCTGAAGCGGAAGAGGCAATAAAAAATTTGTGAATGTAAATAATTTATTTAAGTTAACATGGAACGTGTATAAGCTTCATGTTGACACGAAAAATTGACTGAATAACAAGAAGGATTTTAATGATGGAAAATTAGGCCAAAAAGTTTATGTTTAATGATAAAAAAGTATGTAACGTGCAACTTAAATATGATGATAAAAAACCGACAATTAAATCGTATTTCGCTGTCGGGACACCCGTTGTGTCGCACGCGATACGCAACGAAATAGTGAGGGTTGGACGTGCGTGCGATAGGAAGTAATGATTTCTGAATTATTTAGTCTAGACTTAAGTATGCCATGATAGCTGGACGATCTATCTCCTGCCTGGTTCGGAGTGCATTTACCCGCATTGATCGAATCTGCATATAGGGCGTTGTAAAAATCGCGTGCACACCTAAAGGCCGGCCATAGTTCTCGGACAATACGTATTTTATTTAATTCCCCGCGAATATATCTCTAATACGTTTCTTTTGAAATATCACGAAACGGGGTATTCACTTCAAACGCCATAAAATATCGATGTCAGATTCGAATAACCGGCAAAGAATGGGCTGCAAACGAGCCGCGAAGTTGAATCTATTTCACGCGAGTTTCGCGTTAATTAAACGCATCGACCGCCGCCGCGGAACTCGTTACGAGACTTTCTCTCCTAAACTCCCCGTGGATAAGAAAAACGGACGGCGGCCTTTGTGTAGTCGTCGCTATTAAAGCGCCTATAATTCTTTTGGCGTACCAGGAGCTATGGGATGACTGAAAAGTCACGCGATACATTTGCGTTTGTAACTCGTGGCGATCGAATATCTTTTAAGTTGCGTTTAGCAACTAATTTTGAAGCCGCGTGCTTTGAAATTAGCTGGGCAAATCACGTTTAAAACAGTATTTATAAAGTTTAACAATTTAATTATTTTATTTTATTATGAATTATGTAAAAGTGGCGCAAAGCATTTCACGCGATTACATTATTAACGAAACAAACGTACAGCCGTACGAGTTTTTATGAAATTAATACAGAGATTAAAAAGTGGATTAGTATAATATTATAATATAACATAATGCAATTTAGAGTATAACACAATATCGAAATACAGTACGGTTGCATAATATAACGTAATTTGTATTCAACAAATTTGCCTCTTTCCTTTTTCTCTTCATTTTTTGCTGCGTATAAATTATATAAATATAATTGAAATAAAGGCGATTCTCGTTAAATAATTTCATATCGTCAATCGTCATCGAGCCGAATTTTTGCGCTCTCACAAAAACGCGCGTCGTTTCTCTTTTCTTTATGGAAGGCAATTGACCCGGACAGAACGGAGTTAATTAAAGACCTTGTCCGAGATAGTTGCACGAGGAAAAGTACAAGTCTTTCTCCCCTTCTGCACATGTAACGTAAAAAAATGAGGAAGCTAGCCCACGACTATATGGAGTTTCTCTTTTCTCTGCTCGAATACTACATTAATTGCCGAAGGATTACATTTTCCCTTCATTCTTCTCCGGATATTATTGAATTCTTTCTCTCTCTTCTTTTTTTTCTGAATTTCTTTAGCATATGTCAAAGTACAGAAATACAAATAAGGTTTTCTCACAATAAATTCGAAATTTATGAAGAAGCTTCACGCGTGTAAAGACGAACGATGCGCGTTATTGTTTTAATTAAAACAGTGACGATTTCAATAGGCAACCGGGTACGTTAACTGACAAAGGCGGGTACGCGCGCCCATCGACCGTTGTGCAATATCAAATTTTCGTAGCACAAAGCGTGCGGCGGCGATTAAAAAAAAAAAGATGGAAAAAAAACGAGACCTCGGGGAAATTTTGCAACCTCGCCTCGTGATCGATACAGTAGAATTTCGATGGCACAGAAAACAGCTGTCGAGAAAAATCCGTTCGACGTCGTCCTCTCGAATGTCGGAGAACGAGGAGGGACACCCTATTTTTTTTTTACTAAAACGCGAAAAAATACACATTAAATCCAATCTCGCGCCATGCGGTATCAGATATCACGCCGAAAGCTACGCGTATCTCTTTTTTTTATGAGAAATGCCGCGCTCGATAACGATAGTACGAGCGATAGCGTTCGTTTTACGTAAAACCACGAAGTATCGAATATTAAAGTGCCAAAAAAAAAAAAGCTAGTCGCAATTGAAGCCGGAGGCTGTAAAAGTACGATGGCAAAGTAAACAGATTCGGTTAGGGATTTTCGATAGGCAAAGTCGATAGAAAACGACCTATAGTCGTAACCGCATTCATGCGTAGTTGAATTTTACGAAAAACATGAAACACTTTCACCTCTAAAAGTTATATGTATTATACTGTTCCACAAGTCGCGCATTTTCTATCGATCATGCATTCGTTAGTGAAATATCTTTTTTTACATGTGTATCTCCTAGCTTTCATGATAATTAAAATCCCGATTAACTATGTCACTATACATTTAAAGATGATCAAATATTGACTGCTTTTATCTCTCGTAAGTTCAATTTAGCAAGTTCACTTAATTTGTACTGGCTCTACAACGTAAATTACATTCTTGTCATCTTTGTATTCTTATAACGTGGCTTGGTCGCGTTATGCATGATTCACATAAAATTTGCGACTCTCAGGACGTACTGCGTATCTTTTTTAAATGTAAATATAGGGAAATAGAAATTATTGCCAGGCGGATGCATCTTTGATTAATGTTTAAGCGCAAAAATAATTTCGTTTACTTATCAAGCACCTCCTGCAGAATTACTGACGATCTACTGTACGGCCGCGGAATACATTTCCATAGTAAATGGCGGCACGCTTCTGCCCGTGATGCACGTTTCCGCGGTATTCTTTTTCTCCACCGAGTCGCGGCGCAGCATTAATTTTCCGATGTATTACAACGGAATGTTGATTCACGGCGATGCGTATCGTCTCAACGGCGTCTATATCGTGCGTAATTGTCATTAATCATTTTGGCGCAGGGTATGCGCCAGCGCTCGCAAGCATGCATTCGTGGCACGATCGTGGCGAGCTTTTACTACTGAACTGTAAGTAATCGGTTTGAAATTTCAATCCAACCGTGAACCGTCGACTATTATTGCTGCAAAATGGTTGCAATCATTTTTGATGTAAAACAAAAATGCGTACTTGTATTAGGCTCGCTCGACTGTAGCAGGTGTCTCAAATGTGAAAGATGCATTTTTTCGCTCATTAAGAATTGAAGACGGATTAAATATGGGAATTTCCTGCAGATCCTAAAGATTCAAAGAAGGAAAGATATCATATTCCAAGAATTTCCGATTCACGCCCAACTTTTGTGTTATCTGCGATAGTTCAGTCGTTACCGTGAGGAGCGCGGGTGCGAAGTTTCCTCGCGAATTTTTCTCGTGTAACAATCTCGTATAACAATGCCGTGTACTTGGCATCGATCACCCATCTCGCGTTCGATGCACAGACTCGAACAAAAGCAAAGCTCGAAAAACCTCGTATAAGTTCGGATCGCCATAAATAATGCTCGGAAAAGTAATTCGATATGGAGGATTGTAAATAATGGCCGACGCCGGAATGAGCCACAATTTATAGCCCGATATATTTGTATCCTCCGCCCTCTTCTCCGTTAACCCTTGATCACTGTCACGCGACATATTGTCATGTGAGACATCACGGAGACCAGGGGGTGATCGATACGCGACATTCTGCGCTCAAGAAAAACCCACGTGTGATCGCGTGCGTGTGCTCGACGTTCGTCAGGGCGCCAGGGCGCCCGCGTTTCTGTTTGTTCAAAAAAAACGACGATTTATATGTTAACCAGCAGACTTTCTTGGCATGATATTAACATACGACTCGTAGCGATTGAACTGAATTAATCAGCTTGTACAGTTTCCTCTGTCACAAAAACCGACAAGACAGGAAAATAGGAATAAAATTCTGAGGTCTGAGAAATCGAGAAACGAGAAAGAAAAAAGATAAACAGAGAGGAATTTAAACTTCGACCAGAGATATTAAATTTCTAAAATAAAATAATTTATTTATATATTTGGATACTTCTTTATATGAATAAAACTGACATTTATTAAGATATCAGAATTTTATTGCTCGATACAATTAATCGACATAAAAATGCAAAATAATGTATAACAAGATATGAGATTCATATCGCGAAACATAGAAAGGAGATAATATTTTCCATTACTCGAATGAGTGAAATACTCGCGCTAGAAAATAATGAGAAACTCAACAGTATCAAAAAGAAGGAGCGATCGTTATAATACTTCTAGAACATGAGACATAAAAACGCCTGGTAGAATAAACGAAGCACATGCTCGCGCTGCTTAATGCGGATCACACTCATTAATGTAAACTCATTAACCCTCTGGTCGTTAACCTCTTCCGAAACCGGCAGGGCAACAACCTCGTTTGATAAAAAAAGAAAAAAAAACGGCACGTGCAACTTCGTGGTGCGCAGAATTTACAGCGCTCTTCTCATTGAACGTATTGAAGAGTGCTCGTAAAGGGATCAAATAAAAATTAGCGCATATCTCTATTATGATATAATTCCTCGGTAATTGCATGGAAAACAAAAGCAAAAAACGTAGTACGTGTTTTATATATATATATTACATATATGACAAATCTGAATTATATACACATCCGAATTTTATATATATATCGGAAATAGAGGGAATATTGATAACTCAAACCGCGTCGTGCGCGATGGAATTATTAAGTGTACTTGCGCGAGTGCGATTGAGGGACTTTTTTATTTTTCCACCCGTTAAGTGCCCCAAAGTGCTATTATTTGTCACGACCAACGTGCGTGGAAATATCGCGCTGTGGAGTGCCGTATACCACAGTGAAATACGGCACGATTCGCGTTATTCTGACAAAGAGACACGACTATTCGGATTAATCGCACTGAAAGGATAATAGACGGCGCGATCACTTTTCTATACACGAAACGATTGAACGCGTTCATGACGAGAAACGGGAATAAGCGATGTTCGAAGGAAATTATCAGGGATACAAAAGAGTCTACTGAAGGAGAAAAGCCAGCAATTAAGTAAGCCAGCTACCGTAAGCGGAGCTGAGAGTGAGTTTCGGCATTTTGGGATTAAATTGGATTCCCGATTGTCCATTACGTCGATCGTTTAACAAGCCAAGCTGGCCAATCGCCGACGCTGGTGATCCTGCTTAATGCACTTAAATGAGGAGATACAAAAGCTCTTCCGGTGTCGGTTCGAAAATTGCAAACAGTTCGATTGTGCATTCTTCGATTTGTCGGATGTATTCGGTAACAAATAAATATTACAGTATTATATATTATAAATAATATAATATAGTCTAATATAATATTTGTTATATCCGCCTTTCGTTCTAAATGAATTTATTATTTCACGTTTAGAAAATTGGGCGTATCTTTTATTATTATTCTTTTACTCTTCAGGTTTGATTTTATTTAAATAATAAAAATTCTTGTTAGATTGCAGTTCATTAAATTAAGAGAGAATTTGTGTATTCAGATTAGTATCACGGAAAGAATGGTTTTGCTGAAGTATTTAAAAGTTTAGCTAGAAAAATAATTTCGTTGCACCATCAAAATAATTATAGCAGGTCGCTAAAGTATCATGACAATGCTTTAAAAAATTTTAATATTTTAGCCACCAGTTTGAGTGTTCTACATAATTATTTTGATGGTGCAGCAAAATTATTTTCAGATTTGTATATCTAGCTAAATTTTTAAATACTTCAGCAAAACCATTCTTTCCGTGTATTTCTGTAAAAAATTATAAATTCAAAGATTTAGGTTCTCTAAAAGATTTCTTTATTATATATACGGGTCTATAAATAAATGTTTTAGATCTATAAATCCAAAGATCTAAATCCTTTGAGACCGATTTTCGTAATTCTATCAAAAGACTTATAAGAATAGAAGCGTGGCGATTTCGTCCGATCATCGTAGTGGGTCGGTCGCCCTTGTGATCGCATCCGCTTGGAAATTGCGGACAGCTACGGACAATGTAGAGACACGCGGCAAAATCTACGAGACATTCATTTTAAAAGACGGCGCACATTCGACGTGCTTATTTCCGGTCGTCCCTCGGGATTCTTTCCGTCTTTTCTCTCGAGTTATCATTACGTCGTCGCTCCGTGCAATCGTAGTCCGGCAAGAAGTGACATGTGCTCGTGAAGCAGAAAAAATATTATTTTGTACGCGCATCTAGAATTCCTTCTGAAGTACTATCTTGTTGCACAAAAGCGCATGAGTATTGTGATTGAAGCATTTAGATTTTTAGATATTTGAATTTCCAAGTTTTTAAATCCTTTAGAGTTTAAAAATATCTTATTATAAATTATCAAACAAATAGCTGCATTGTCGTATTTTCATTATCTGACAAATTTCATATATATAGATTTATAAATTTAAAGAATTATTAAATTCAAAGACTTTTGGATAGATTTATGTGTGAAAACATAAATTTTAGAACCAACCGATCTCATGAATTTTCTTTATCCACAAGAGTTTTTGTATTAAATCCTACTTTTTATCTTCCTTGTCCGTGCTTTGTATTCTGCATCTCTCCCATTTTACACTTTCCACCTTTTATATTTTCCGCATTCGTGCTATATGCGCCTATGTCTCACGCTACGCCTTATGTGGATTATGTTACGCCGTGACATTTGGCTTTGGGTAGCGAATATGCTGGAAAAGGAAGCGTGTTCGTGCGCAGGTCAATTCCCCGGCGGTTTAGAGTCAAGTGCAGTTCGGGTTCAGGTAGCGCCGACTGACAAATATCTTTCTAGAGAATCGTCGGGCACAAAGGAGCACCCGCTTGTTCTCGCGGTGGCCGTATGCCAGCTGATTCCGGATAGAGCAGAAATTGAATACTTATGACTTCTTTTCTCAAGAGGGACTAGCTTTAGAGATAATATCATGTCGAGGAGGTGTCTCCGCATTTTCCTCATGTTTATAAAAAAAAAATGTATAAAGATAAAATTGTTCACACAGATGTTGCGTGGTGATTCTGAAATTATGAAACGATACATCAGCGGCAGATTCAGTTTTTCGGTATTGAATGAATTTAAAAAAGATACTATATCTTGTTTAATGTACAACGTTTCAATTTTAACCCTATTCGCTCCAACCAGCCCTTTCGTGTCCCCGCGAGTTTCTAATCCTCGCATCATAACTCACGAACGAATTGACGAAATTTAATGTTCCAAAGCGCAAATTAATGCTAAAAGTAGTAGCTTTAATTTGCGCTTTGGAACATTAAATTTCGTCAATTCGTTCGTGAGTTATGATGCGAGGATTAAAAAGGCGGAAAAAGGGGTTGGAGTGAATAGGGTTAACGCTAAACTCATAATGAGCTGCGTGGATCGAGCGGTCGCCGGAGGGAAATTAAGACGAGTTAATCGAGAAATGATATTTTCGTTGTTATTCGTTTGCGCGCCGACAGTTCGCAACATAATTTGTAAATAAAAAGAGGAGCATGCGAATCTTTGCCGCGATTTACACTCTAGTCTGCTGGTTAAAGCGTTAATTGCCCGGAGGGTACGAAAGTGCTCGGCGTAGTAGACACCGTACGGCTGAAGTAACAGCGTGCGGTACGATTATATTTCTTTTTACACATAAATAGTAGATCTCCGCCGGCGTGTGCATTCCGCCTGTCGCTCCAGGAGCAGACAGGGACGGAGGCGGTTTATTATTCCGTCCTCGAGCTCGTACGTCTGCGTGTACCGCGAAAATAAACCGTGAGCGTCTAAATTCACGGTTCACTCCTCGGTGTAGCTGCCTCTGATAATATTTACTGTGGCTCTGTCATCGATGGAAATCAATGCAAACACCATAAAGCATCAGCAAACCGGCGATGTGTGCTGTGCAAACACATATTCCTTATCGACTGTCGAATCGAATCGCGGCCGGACGAAGTAGCCCTGGAAAAAGCGTTAATCTCGCCGAAGGTTTATGGTATGTATGTAATCCCGCGCTCAGAGTCGGATTTAAAATGTTATGCATTCTAGATGTTTGGATTCTGGTTCAACTATTTTGCTTCTCTCCGCGTGAGTATTGACGCGCTAAAAAAAAAAAAAAAAACGATGTCTACGCCTATAAAAATACATCTGGTATGCTAGGAAAATTTATGTATGAAAAGCGCCTAGGTATACAAGAATCTAAATACTCTGCTTCGAAAGGATGTAAAAATTTAATAACGTTGAAAGATAAACTTCCACATCCATGTTATTTAATTTACTCAGAAAAATTGTAACGCAAATCTACTCTCTCTTTCCTCTCGAAATTTTTATTTAATCATCCACGTTCACATCACATTTCCCCTGGCGATCTATGGCACACTCGCCTTAACTGCGCAAACTGAAGAAAAGTGTAAATTGAATGACCAAAACACACCGGGAGCGAGCGAAGTAGAGAGGGTGGAGACCCTTCCGAGCCGCTAGCGAGATTTCCGGTCGAAGGCTTCCGGTAACGATGATCCTCCATTCCATGAAGGAATTCAGTCCCCGACAGGCGTTTTCGTTGGTTCCATTTTGGATCCCTTTCACTTATATATACGCCTTCCCTTTTCCGCTCTCGCCCATCGCCCCTTTTCTGTTTCCACGGCATAGTCGCTGTTGCTCCTATGCATCCGTTCCATTTCCTGGCCGTTTCGAGACGTCAGTCGCATCAGACGCGTCGGATGAAGATAGAGGCTGGGGATCGCTTAATAGGATTTCACGTCGCCCGGCGCGCTCTCTTCCATCTTTCCTCGCTCCTCGTACGTCTGCGAGATTAAGCGATCCGCAATTTTGCGAGAATGCGACATCCACCGCAATTGCATGTCCGCAATGAAAATCTGTTAGGTGCAAGGGACCTCTGGAGGATAAAAAATGCCATGAAATCGATTGACCCTAAGATTTATAGTACCAAAAATTTGTTCAAATTTGATCTAAGCTTAATAATTCGTAAATTCAAAAACCTGTGCATAAAATTTACAAATGTTTTCCGAATCCGTGTTTAAAAATTTTTGTTGTTATAAAATATTTGCTTGATATTCTATAATTCTCGAGATAGGTTACAACACGTTTGTCTGAGAAAGGAAAGTCGAGTATCTAGGTAATAGTTTTCCTTGAAAACACTTTGGGAGTGCTTTGCGATGAATGTTTCGTGAATGAATGTTCCTGATGGAACAAAAAGGAACAACGATCACTTCGCCGGAGTCGAGCGGTACATCCGTCATGTACTGTTGACGTGCCGCGTATTTTCTATGTAAATTCGCGCATCCAATCGAATGAAAAATTTTTTCGTCGAAGTCTATGTATCGTATTCCATCGGGAAGGTGCAACGTATTTAAACAACTCTTTGCATTTATTTTTGAATAATTTTATATTGTAGAAAAAGGGGAACACTTTTTTGCACTGTAGGAAAATGTAAGCATACAAAAAACTACAAATAAGTTTACATTTTAAACAGCTCAACGCGGAAGTTGATGAGTAACGTAAATAAGAGAGTCAAAACAAATACGACGGACGAATGCAAATAACGCTTGACTCCAGACATTCGGGGAGTAAAGAAGAAGGAAGAGATGAGCGCCCTGCTGCAACTTGCACGATGAAGGAAGAACAAATGTGGTCAGACGTCCCCGGAAGAGTTTAGCATCCCCAATGCGTCGTAATGACGGAAGGGTTACAGAGTTACGAAGAGTGGAAGAGTCTCGGAAGGTTTTTGCTGCCGTAGAAAAGGGGATCCTGGCCTCCTTTCTACGGTGCGCGACAAGGATCCTCGTCCGGTTATGGCTCGGCCCTTGCATGATCCCCTTTCGCCCGTACTCGTCCTCGAAGTTGGAACCGGCGAAACGTTGGTTATATGTCGTACGTGTCTAGAGCTCGGGGAGAAGATTTCTAACCCCCCAGGAACGGGAAACGTGACTCGAGAGTTCCCACTGGAACCGAGCGAGGGGTAAACGATGAACCGCACTACCGAGATAGCGTGAAACTCTTTTCGCAAAGCTCCATATTCCCTCGTCATTCCCCACGGCCTTTTACCCATGAAATCGCCTTCATTAATGATCCTCGTTAATAGCGTGCACAATCTCCGTTCATTAAAAAAACTCATAATTAGTTTCGTATTCGCAACGACCTGGAATTTTATAGACACATGAATCTATAATAGCAATTTTGACGCGTTCAAGCGCTTTTTTTAAAAACCTATATACATATAGTTTCATTAAAAAATTTATGTTTAGTTTTGCTTTATTTTATTATTCAAGTCGTTATTTATCGATATTAATTGGATCATATTTGACTGTATTTTCACGGCATCGCCTTACGTAAAATTCCGCGAAACACGTGTGTGTTACATATATATTTACGAAATTTTACGGTTTCTCGTCTGTTTTAAGACGACTTACGTCACGAAAAATGTCATACGCGTTGTTCCCAAATGCGATTAAGATCCGCAGCGCAACGTATATATATATTTCCGGATGTCACGTGCTACTATAAGAATGTCAGCAGCACGTTTCCAAGATGGTGCAAGACTGGGTTAAGTGCGTGATCTACTCTATTTAATCTTATTAACGATATTTCGCCTGTTAGCGATATACGCCACTTGTTCTCCGTTGCTTCGCAGAAGTTGTAAAAGTCGCGAAGTTGTTCTTAGAAATAACGACAGCACCATGAGCCATTCAACGTAACTTCGCATTACGCGGTATATCAGACCACTACGAGTATTAACGTTTGTAAATTTAGAAGGTTCTTATTGTTAAGGAAAAGATTCGTTCCATGAAATGCTACAATCGTTAGATAAATCCGCAGTCTGGTAAAAGTATATAGGGCCCTATCATTATTCTCGTTCCAATACCTTTCGTATTCAATATCTGTCAATTTAATGATGCATTGCTTCGATCATTGTACAGTTACAATTACGGTAAGAACGTGACAGAAACGAGGATCGCGAAAGAAAGTAAGGATAATCCTTTCCCTCAACCTCAGACTTCTTTCTCTTTCCCGACTGGGCGAGCAAGGAATTTCGCTTCGCCGGGGAATTTCGGGGCGATGCGTTATCTCCTTGGGCAGGGGTATTTAATATCCAGGATATTAGAGAGGAACGAGCGAGGGATCGGCAATGGCGACACCATCGGAGAGAATGACGAGAAAAGTCACGAGGTCCGAACGTTCGACTGAACGGCTCGTTTAAAACGACTACACACTCGTCGTTATCAACAAACTCATTTTCGTCGTTGATAAATTTATCGTGTCTTGTAAATTAACTCTTATGAGGCAAAACACCGCCAACGCTCGCTATTTCGCGTTAAGTAGTACTCGCGGAGTTATTCAAGTAATTATTCATGCCTTAAAAAATAGAGAATGGCTAGGAAGATGGGGTTCCCTAGCGTAGTGTTACATCTTAATCCCAAAGTTTTACACATAATCGCTGCGTTTTGGGTACGCTCGTTACTGCAGTATACTCCCGTCGTGCAGCGCCGTGCCGCGCATTAATTTAATTCAACCCGATGAAGTTTGCTTTACTAACAGCTTTGCTTTCGGCCAGCTGTCTAGCTAGCTGGTCTCTAGATTTACCGGCTTGTCTGGTATGTAAACGCTTCTACTGCTAAAAGCTTCATGTCCTAAATAAATCCTTAGATTAATCATAGAATACATATCCGTAATCGTACTTTTCGGTGAAACTAATTATAAAATCCATCTCGGAGGATTTTTTTTCCTTGACGACAAAAGCAAAAAGAGTTATCTTTAAGAGTTCTGAATTTGTCTCGTTTAATGAACTAAAATATCTCCACGGATCTTTCTATATCTGAATGCACATATTCGTTAATCTCTATATTTAGAATGTTATGTATAAACATAATTATTTTACTTGTTTTTTCTATTTAATTTATAATTTATACGAGCGTAGTTATTTTTTATTTATTTATAATTATATTAATTTTAGATTCACGAATCTAAAATTAAAATAATCATGTTTATATATAATCGAAGATATAATCTACTTAGAGTTACATTTTGGAAAGTATAGACTTCCATTCACGCACGAAATACGCTTATAGATTCGTGAATTTGAACGTGAATTTTGAAAGTTTATATCTACCGATTCCTATATTTATGATTTATGGACGTTTATACGTAAACTATATTATATAGACTGTCTCAGAGGGCACGTGCATGGCAGTATCTGCTAGGGTTAGCAGACACCTGTCATAAATAAAATCGCTAGCACTCGGCGCCGCCGAAACCTGCACGAGAGCGCGCACGTTGAAAAATATATCTTATTACCGCCTCGTCGGCGTTGGCTGTCGACATTACTCTTCCGCGTATAATAAAACTTCCGCGTGGACTAACTGCGCGTTTCTCGCACGAGGATAAGATGTATCCCGTCTCGTAGACGGTAGCCACCACTTTCGTTCCCCTCTGTTCTTCATTATTTATCTGTAAGTTACCAGGAATGGGAATTTCCTGTTTCTCAGCATGCGTGATCGCTGGCAAACGTTGTCCCAATTAGCGCCGCATCGTATCCGCATCGTCGCGCAGACATTCGTTGATTAAGTCGGACCTGCGTTCGATTGCGCCGCCCGCGCCGCTGCTACGGCGCACTAGTGGTACAGCGAACGGCATTAATTAGATCAATGACCGCGCCTGTACGAGATATATCATCGTCCAGTTCTACGAAATGGGCGTCATCGATCAGTCGTTCTACTCCAATTATATCTCGCTTTATTTAAATTTAACCGCGAGACGCGTCGCCTGCTTCCTGAAAAGTGTGAAGAAGTCACAGAATCTTTGAAATCGGACTCTTTGGCCTCTCGTGTCGTTGCACTTTTAGCTGTTGGCTTAATGCAATATAAAATACTTTGGAGCTGGTATAATTGCAAGGAGGGTGTGTTTCTGGCGCGACATGTTCTGTACAAAGGTCGGCTGCATAAATGAGGTAATTACGCCGCGATTTATCTCTCTGTGCCGCGCAGAATTTAAATATACCAACGACACAAAACGGATCTCTGTCAAGAAAGAAAGATTTTTCGCGAGATATAGCTACGTTCTTAAATGGTCGAGTAAATTAACAATTAATTTTTGTGACATACAACAAAGCCTTGCAATTGTTCCAAGAAATTATTGCTTAAAGATTTTTCTTGAAAGGAAATACTCGTAAAACAGCTTCGGTTTGCGCGCATCTAATATTCCTGAATTCAAAGCCGATTTAATTGACCGTAAAGTACAGGCAGCTGCAAATGGCAGGCACGATGTCTGTCTCGTTCTAAGAACAAGTAAACTAATTTGTCGCGTAAATAGCTAGCGCCGCTCCATGAGAAGCACCGACATTGATACAGGTCGTCAAAGTTGGCCCGATACGCTAATGCCGTAGTGCCAATATCATTGCCAGCGCCAAAGACACAATACGGCCGAGGCTTATACGACAGCGGCGGCGGTGCTTCCGAGTTTCGGAGAGTCGTCCTTTCATCCTTTATGCCGTCCTACGCCCCGAACTCATCCCGCTGCTCGTTCGCCGGCGCGCTCTGTATCGACTCCATGCACTCCGTTCGAGTTCACTGTTTCTGGTTCTGGTTTAGTAGAGCATCGACCGGGCCCGGCTGTACGCTTATTACGTCGTAATGAAGTAGTCATACGGCCGACTTGCCGATGGATCACGTTTTGATACGAGGTATGGGACGTACGCTATGAATTATTAACCCTCCGCACGTAGGCCGATGTCCACGTAGCACACAATATTGACGTTCGATTTTATGCCTATACGTGGATTTGCGATCCCCAGGTATGCCTCGCATAAATTCGTGGCTCGGGAGATCCGGGAATATTTTCGTGAAAATCTTGAGAAGAAAAAATTCGACATTTCAAAGCTGTTTAACCGATGCTGTAATATATATTTTTTTAATATTAATGATACTTTCAATGAAAAGCTGTATAAGACCAAAGATCCAGAGAGTCCGGACTTCAAAGATCTTGCAACTTGTATGAAATATTCAGCTACGCGAAACGAGAAATCGCAGGTTTTAAAGGTAATTACGCGCAAGCCTACTTTGCCACGCGTCCCTCGTAAGTCAGGCGTAGTCTTTCTTGAAAAGCGACACCACGACTATTTCTTAATAACGTATCCCCTTTAATCCACCACTAACCCTTGGTGGAAACGCAATACCCCTGGGCGCCTCACCATATGACACCGGAACGACGAAATATTGCAGCCGACTTGGCCCTCGTCCGCCATCAAAATCCTCCGTATATCGCATTAATGCAATATCGAGTTACGCTCTGCGGAGAGGACTTAGAGTGCTTCCCTCCTTTCGAGATCCCTCGTATGGTCAACGTACAAGAATCCATTCTTGTTCTTCAATATAAAGACAACGGAAAACGCGCTATATCGCCATTGCTTGCAGGATTGTTTAAAACCGGAAAAGATCGCGCTTGACACCTCAGAGATCCGAAAATGCGTGAAAAAGTCTGCGAATCCGAGGACGTCGCACCCAAATAACATTTCAGTATAGTTTATAGTTACACGGATTATCAGGTCCTTGGAATTACGACGAGGTCTTCAGAGCGCGGGATCTTTAGATTTCGCGAAGAGAGAATTCCAACTCGATATAAATTTAACTTGAATGAATACGATGTATGTATAAAGCCGAGGAATATTCGAAAGGTGAATAGACAACGCGGCAGTTATGCGACTCTCTATTCATAGGAGCTCCCGATCCGCGTCGTCGACAAACAAACTCCCGTCGTCATTAAACTCGAAACTCCGTAGAAACTACCGTAAGAGAGAATCGTGCACATTTTCCTTCGTCGACACGGCGGCCTCCCCCGCGAATAACAGCCGGAACGAAAGTTACATACGCATCGACGCGTGAGTCGCTTCGAAAAGTAGGTCGTCTTGGTTGCACTTGCGCTATACATCGCCGATCGGCGGTTGCAGGCGTCGGGAGGGCGTAATGCAGTTGCATCCAGGAGCTATCCTTTAAGAATTTGGAACGTTTTCGTGTCGAGGCCATGGTGCCTCTATAGAACGGTACTGACGCAAATCGGTACCGACCTCGTGAACCTTCGAGGTCTTGGAATCGATACCGACTGACCTTGAGCCATTTTAAGCTCACCCGTTATGTTCTCTGCAGTGGTGATTCCGCGCTGCAGTTCTCTCCCTCGACCTAAAAATTTTCAACGCCGTCGCACTCTTTCGCTGGTAATATCATCAGGATTGTGGAAGACAATATGTGTTATAAAACTGTTGGCAGAAAAGAAACTAAAAGTTTCAGAAACTATGGATCACAAGAATCTTAGAATCTATCTTGGAAAGGGAAAAAAATAGAAATAAAGAGTGGATTTTGAAGAATGTGCAATCTGTGTGGATACGTAAGGAGTTTGGGATTTCGAGGACGGAAATTTCAAGAATTTTCACGACTCGTATATCTGTCCGAGAATTTGTCTAATTATAATACGGAGATTCACGATCTCTCCAAATATAGTTATACGACGTCTCGTATTTATTATTACGTCTTGTGCACTTTACATTACACGGAAAGACATTTTCGCGTCAAGTTTGCCCGCCACCAAAACTAGCTTTAAAATATAAGTTTCGTCTGGCAGATAGTACTTCAAGTCTGCCCGCGACTTCCCAAAGTTAACTTCATATTT